>NC_092114.1:25549929-25762429 GCF_045679555.1 Salvelinus alpinus
GCTTGCATCAATGGACGCGCTATAGAACAGCAGAGTATGTACTAGGATTGATTTTACCACGGAGCAGAATGAAAACAAAAACAATAACAAATGTGCCTGGCCCTGTTTTTACAAATTCACAATCAGCTTTAATATAACCCACTAATTCATATATTTTTTTATCTGATCATTGGGAGGGTAATGACACAACAAAGTGTTGTTAATATAGTATGCCTTCCAAATGCCCCGCTATTCTCTATATAGTGCACTACTATTCAGAAGGCTCTGGTCAATAGTAGTGCACTATATAGGGAATAGGATACAATTTGGGATGCAACCATAGAGAAAATAGATCTGTTTTGCATCGTTGTTTTCCTAAGTATCCTGGATGGACTGTTCTTCCTGGGAGATGAGAGCAGGGTGGGTATGCAGGACTTGGTCCAGTGGTGCTGATCCCTCCCCTCTCTAACGATGAGGTTAAACATAAGACCTGGTTGAGGATGGCTCTCCTCTCCCTATTCCCCCTGGCCCGCTCAGCTCAGTGCAGCTCAGGAGAAGCTCCGGTTGGTCAGCATGCAGCTTATTGTTTCCTGCTTCATTTGCCACGGGGCCAATTAACTCAGGATCCTAGCAAAATACACACACACAAAGTGCACATACACACACACATACACACAGTCACATGCACACACACACACATACATACATAAAAAAAAACACACACACATAAACATAGTATACTCACGCATACAAATTAACGAATAAGGCCTTGGCTTTGAAACAAACACACCTTCACAGCAGCCAATCAGCAGGCAGCTTGTGGGGTGAGGTTGTGACTGTCAACTCAGCTAAGCCTCAGTTCTCTATCACCTTGGCACGCATGTGGGCTACTTTCCATTCAGGAGTTACCTAACGTGCTAAAACCCTAACAGTAAACAGCTTGCTGTTATTGAGAGTGCGTTTGTTTCCAAAACTCTGTCCTCTAGTTCAAAAACATAATTTACATTGATGTAAAACAGCAAAGATACTGCTAAAAAGCTGTTCTCTTGTTCAAAAACACAACTGGGATCCAGGTTGAAAAAACAGGTACAAGAAGCAGACACGTTATAGACGGATTGCTGTTATGTTGTGAGTGAGTGTGAGTGTGTGTATGTGTGTGTGTGTGTGTGTGTGTGTGTGTGTGTGTGTGTGTGTGTGTGTGTGTGTGTGTGTGTGTGTGTGTGTGTGTGTGTGTGTGTGTGTGTGAGTGTGAATGTGTCTGTGTGTGAGTGTGAGTGTGTGTGAGTACCAGAAGTCCTCAAAAGAATAGTAAACCAAGGAGAATGCTGACAATTAAGGACATTTTGCAGGTCCTCACAAGGAAAAGGGCTATTTTAGGGTTAAGGGTTAGGTTTAGGGTTAGAATTAGGATTAGGGGTTAGGGTTAGGAGTTAGGGTTAGAGATTAAGGTTAGAGTTAAGGTTCGGGTTAAGTTTAGGGGTTAGGTGAAATAGGATTTTGAATATGAATCAATTATTGGTGAGTGTGTGCGTTGCTCCTGGTGATATGAGGTAGTCTGCAGTAGTCCTGAATCGAGAGCCAAGAAGCCGAGCAGATCCACCACCCTGCTACAGTACGCTAGCATCTAGCAAGCAGCGCTAACATCTGCAGTCGGGAATAACCTGTTTGTGAAAACATACACGTCCCTAATGAGGCCTGCTATAAAAATGAAAATGAACACCACATTTAGAGAGCCTCAACTAGCTCTCACACTCCCAGCCAGCCAGCAGCGTGAACCAGCTGGGAAGAATGCAGAGATTTGTGAGCATGGCTTTTACAAGCTTCTAAGAACTTCTGTTGGAGGTCAGGGTTGCAGGGTTTTTTGGCTGCAACAAGTGTCGGAATTCTAGAATACTGTATCACTCACAATAACGTACGTAACCCGAGGATGTTACGCAACAGCAACTCTTATTATTTTCACTGCTCCCGAGGGGAACTCTGTGTGTGGCTGGGAGTGAGAGCACTTCTAGTTGTCACAGGGATACTCACTTATCGTGTTCTTAAAGCTGCAGAGTGTAATTCAAACAACAACAGAATTTTCCACTTTTTGGGTAAACAGCTGAGATAGGGGGCTGGAAAAATGTAACCAATCACATTCATAGACAGCGCTATGGATGCAAGGACTGACCAACCATGAGATAAAATGATAGTTTTAACCATGTTTAAAAGATACACAGTGTTTCTTTACAATTGCATTGTTTACAAACAAGCATATATTTTGAGTTGTCATGGGGTAAAACAGTTGAAGCATTCATAAGTTATATTCCTTAAGATTCACTTAAAAGTCTAAAAATCGATGTACAAATCACAGATTGCACCTTTAAGGCAGCAGTATCTCTGGCAAAAGTTTGCTCTCCAAAACAAAAAAGTTTCCATCTTTTGTAGATGAAGTCGACGGGGGAAATCTTCTTGAGGACTGAACCAAAACCATACGGAGGAATAACTTCTGATGAAAAACAAATAGAATGTATAATGCCAGAGCTCTCCCCAACAGGAAGGGGTAGCATCTTTTTATGATGGTGAAAGAAAAAGGTGAAAAATGAGTGACAAACAATCTTTATCTTTATCAAACCTTAAAATACCCCCGAGATGGTAGATAGATTCCGTAAGCAGGATTCCATTAGATGTGTTTAAGTGAAAACTCCCCAGTTATGCCCCAACTCAAACACCACACTGATCCAATAATTCAGCTAAACATACTTTTAACCATACCTAAACTTCAGCACTCTCACACCCATCCTATCTCCATCTTTTTACCCATGTCCCAAAGGTAAGTGTCCTCTGCCCATTTATCACCTGTAACAGAGAAGATTTGAGAATTAAAGTGATGCTCCAGAGTTTTTGTACAATTTCAGCCACCATTTTTGAAAGTAGTGCTTACGAGCCAAAACGGGTCCACGAAAAATATGCACCATTGTGTACTGCGTCATCCATTTTGTATGATAGGTTATGAATTCCAATTCATACAATATGTTACGAATTTGTAAGTGCTCAAGATCCCGAACTGCATTTTTAAGAAAACTTTCACGTTTTCTCCTTTTACTCAGTAGAATGACAGTAGCTTGGGGAGCTTTGGACCTTGCCGCTCCGCGTCACTGGCTCAGCCAATGGTGCCATGGACGACCAGGGTTTCTATGGCAGCGTTTGGTGAATTCCCCTGCCCCTCTACTCTGTATGGACAGACTCGCTATCCTTCCCTCTCTCTCTCTCTATCTCCCTTTCTGTCCCCCTGTCCCTATCTTTCACTCTCCCTCTCTCTCTCTCTCTCTCTCTCTCTCCCTTTCTGTCCCCCTGTCCCCATCTTTCACTCTCCCTCTCTCCCCCTCTCTCCCTATTCTCTCTCTCTCCCCCTCCGTTCCTGTATCTCTCTCCCCCTCCTCCCCCTCATTGAGTTGGGAAACAGACCATAGTACCTAGGCCAGCAGGCCCTGAGCCAAATGCCTTGCAGATAAGCCTCTAATAGGAAATCATCTACAGCTAATGCACATTCCATGGCTAAAGCATATTTTAATAAAAATAACACAACTCTATCACACCCCGGAAATCTCTTTATTTCTCTCCCTTTCTCATTTACAGGCCCCTCTTCAAACACAGCATGGGCAGAGAGACAAGAGAGACAGAGACCGAGAGACAGAGAACGAGAGAGAGAGAGAGAGAGAGAGAGAGAGAGAGAGAGAGAGAGAGAGAGAGAGAGAGAGAGAGAGAGAGAGAGAGAGAGCAGGGCTGAGCGAGTAAGAGCGAGAGTAAAAACAGCTCAGAGAGTGTAGCCCTACCAGCTACTCTTCCAATTACAATGAGAGAGAGCGCTGAGACGGAACATGATCGAGGTGTGGCGCGGTAGCGTGATGTCCCAGGGGCTATAGAGAGATAAGGCGATTACTTTAGAAGGAAGGAGGATAGACAGGTTAAATTCCTGAATATTGGTTAGAGAGGGAGGAGGCACTTGTGGTGTGACAGTGTAGCAGTGTACACAAACACACACACACACACACAAATACACACACACTCGGCAGTGTAGCAGTGTAAGATGTTGGGCAGAGTGCCAGACAGAACACACAGCAGGTCGTGTAGTGACGAGACGAGCAGCTCCTTGGCGGGAGCCTGCTTGTTTGTTTTACACTCTACAACCATGTTGTTCTGTCTGACTGAGAGGAAACCCAGTGTCTGACATGACATAGTGGAGGCTACAGTCAATCAGGGTTACAATGGGTTCGTCCCAAATGGCACCCTATTCCCCATATCGTGCATTACTTTTGACTAGGGCCCACGTGGTTCTGGTCAAAAGTAGTGCACCATATAGGGTATAGGATGCCATTTGGGACAGACTGGGAATCTCCAGAGAGTGGCCTCAGCCTACATCTGAATCTAGTAGTGTTGTCCTAATGTATGTTGTATTACACAAAGGACAGATAATAACAGAAAAAGTCATATTGCCCTAACAATCTCAATGCATTCATGGATGGAATGTGTTATTGGGATGGGATTTATATCATCCTCCTTTATATGTCATCCTCTAGTCGACGGACTGTTCAGATATTGAAGGGAAAATCCTGGACAATGACTTCAATGTCTGACTGTACCAGCTCTCCAGAACATAATATTTGACCACTTTCTGGCCTTGATTTTTATGTGGAGTGTGGAATAGAACATCCCCCAATAAAACCATGTCCTGTTTTGGAATGGAGCGGTAAACAGTGATGGCTCGTACACTCACATCAGAACAATCCCATCTCCCAGCCAAAGAGGATAGAATTGTACAGCTGCCAATACAGATCATGCTAATTCCACAACGTCATTCAACCGCACATCACAGCGGCCCAGTTTTTTTTACATCAGCACCTGGATTGGAAAATCGGAAATTAAATTACCGGCAAAAGGGTAAACACGTAAAAAAAATATTTTGAATTAGCATATGTTTAGCACTTTGATGAGAGGATGGAGAGAGAAAATAACTGTTTCAGTAAGAACAAAACACTAAGGTTGATTGTTAAATAAAAGTGCATTTAATCAGCATTTCATGACCACAGTGAAGTGAACCGTTGTGGAGGTTGTTGTTTTCCCCTAGAGAATGCAGAAGGGGAGCCTAGAGATATGAACTGGCTGATTCTGTAGGCTACAGTCAGGGAACAGGGAATAGTTGCTCCACTGTTTGTCTGTGAATAAATCTCCCTGGTAAATAGCTCTGAGGCTCTACTGAGGAATATTGTATGGATCAAAGCAGCCATGTCTTCCTGTATAAAAGACTAGGCCACAAGCTTGCTTGTTTGTCTAAAACAATTAAGTCCGGTATGAGGGAGGTTCCTGACAAATAGCTAACAGCTGATAGCGCTTTGGCAAATATTCTGGATGGGGTCGGAGGGGCAAAGGCGGGACGTAGGGGAACGTACGGGGGTCCAAATTAATGATTGTTCAGGGTCCGAAACCAGTCTGATCTCAGCCAATTGCTCCCTAATTATATAAGGTGCTGCCAATTTGGACTGTCTAACAAATCAAGAGCACCATGCATTACTCTTTCTCCCAGGTCCCTGATTGAGTCTGGTCATTATTTGGGCTGATCTCATTTTCACACATGGAACCAATATACAGGCCAGATGTTCATTTTGCAATTGGGCACGGAGCACAACGACTCATCTACACGCAAAGGAAGGAAAGAGAAGGCAAGGTAGTTCCCCAGCCGAATAAGGGGCTGCCGTCGGTCTGGTCTGACACTCCAGCCACAACCATGGGACCAGACTAGGAGGGAGGGAGGGGATGCTGGGGCATAACGTGAGGGACAGAAGAGACTGAAGGAGGGAGGGAGGGGATGCTGGGGCATAACGTGAGGGACAAAAGAGACTGAAGGAGGGAGGGAGGGGATGCTGGGGCATAACGTGAGGGACAGAAGAGACTGAAGGAGGGAGGGAGGGGATGCTGGGGCATAACGTGAGGGACAGAAGAGACTGAAGGAGGGAGGGAGGGGATGCTGGGGCATAACGTGAGGGACAAAAGAGACTGAAGGAGGGAGGGAGGGAATGCTGGGGCATAACGTGAGGGATAGGAGAGACTGAAGGAGGGAGGGAGGGAATGCTGGGGCATAACGTGAGGGATAGGAGAGACTGAAGGAGGGAGGGAGGGAATGCTGGGGCATAACGTGAGGGATAGGAGAGACTGAAGGAGGGAGGGAGGGAATGCTGGGGCATAACGTGAGGGATAGGAGAGACTGAAGGAGGGAGGGAGGGAATGCTGGGGCATAACGTGAGGGACAGAAGAGACTGAAGGAGGGAGGGGAAGCTGGGGCATAATGTGAGGGGCAGAAGAGACTGAAGGAGGGAGGGAATGCTGGGGCATAACGTGAGGGACAGAAGAGACTGAAGGAGGGAGGGAGGGAATACTGGGGCATAACGTGAGGGATAGGAGAGACTGAAGGAGGGAGGGAATACTGGGGCATAACGTGAGGGACAGAAGAGACTCAAGGAGGGAGGGAATACTGGGGCATAACGTGAGGGACAGAAGAGACTGAAGGAGGGAGGGAGGGAATACTGGGGCATAACGTGAGGGATAGGAGAGACTGAAGGAGGGAGGGGAAGCTGGGGCATAACGTGAGGGATAGGAGAGACTGAGGAGGGAGGGAGGGAATACTGGGGCATAACGTGAGGGATAGGAGAGACTGAAGGAGGGAGGGGAAGCTGGGGCATAACATGAGGGATAGGAGAGACTGAAGGAGGGAGGGAGGGAATACTGGGGCATAACGTGAGGGATAGGAGAGACTGAAGGAGGGAGGGGAAGCTGGGGCATAACATGAGGGATAGGAGAGACTGAAGGAGGGAGGGAGGGAATACTGGGTCATAACGTGAGGGATAGGAGAGACTGAAGGAGGGAGGGAATACTGGGGCATAACGTGAGGGATAGGAGAGACTGAAGGAGGGAGGGAGGGAATACTGGGGCATAACGTGAGGGATAGGAGAGACTGAAGGAGGGAGGGAATACTGGGGCATAACGTGAGGGACAGAAGAGACTGAAGGAGGGAGGGAATGCTGGGGCATAACGTGAGGGATAGGAGAGACTGAAGGAGGGAGGGAATACTGGGGCATAACGTGAGGGACAGAAGAGACTGAAGGAGGGAGGGAGGGAATACTGGAGCATAACGTGAGGGATAGGAGAGACTGAAGGAGGGAGGGAATGCTGGGGCATAACGTGAGGGACAGAAGAGACTGAAGGAGGGAGGGAGGGAATACTGGGGCATAACGTGAGGGATAGGAGAGACTGAAGGAGGGAGGGAGGGAATGCTGGGGCATAACATGAGGGACAGAAGAGACTGAAGGAGGGAGGGAGGGAATACTGGGGCATAACATGAGGGACAGAAGAGACTGAAGGAGGGAGGGAGGGAATACTGGGGCATAACATGAGGGACAGAAGAGACTGAAGGAGGGAGGGAGGGAATGCTGGGGCATAACATGAGGGACAGGAGAGACTGAAGGAGGGAGGGAGGGAATACTGGGGCATAATGTGAGGGACAGAAGAGACTGAAGGAGGGAGGGAGGGAATACTGGGGCATAACGTGAGGGATAGGAGAGACTGAAGGAGGGAGGGAGTAAAAAAAATAAGAAAGTAGAAAAAAGAATGCTGGTAATGTTGCTGTCAGGTCAATGACTTGTATGGTGTGTAGTAAAGACAGAGGACTTCTGCTGCCGACAAGAGCCCTAGTTTGAGCCTCATGTGTTCCAACATGCAGCTAGCAGTGCTTTGGCCACCAACTCAAATCCCTCATTTATATAAACCTCCAAATTACGATGTGCGGGAAACATTTTTTTCTTTCTTTTTTACCTAGTTTGGGTTCCAGTTTCAGTACCCTGCCTACGTTATTAGGACCACCTAGTTGTTTCTGGCTCTGCTGTACTGGGAGGACGGGGTGGGACTTGTGCTTTGAGTGACACAGGGCCAAAGCAATCATGTCCTCATTAGGTGGAGATGCTCTCCTTAGTGACGTGCTGTCAGTCCGGATTCAGCTACACTCATTTCTGGAATAACCAATGTGTTCGACCGACCAAACCAAAAGCTGTAAAAATGTCTAATTTTCCACTCCGTCTGTCATCTTAAGTGAACGAAGACAGTTTAATTAAAACAAATGACAGGAGAGGAGGAGGAAAGAGGTGAGGCATAATGCCCTCACTACATTAGGTGCAACAGTATAAAAACAGTGCCACACTCTCACAGGGGATGCACTCTTTTCACGCCATTTTGCCTGGTGGGTGGTGCTATACGTCACCATGGGTTTCAAAGTGCAAGGACTGTCCAATTCAGGTCTACGTTCAAACGAGAACCCTCCGCCTGGGACCTCATTTCTAAATTAAGCTATGTTTATACTTTATAGTTTACAATTGCACTTTCATATTAGTACAGAATTTTGCTTTATTTGAACTAACCATAGCTAGCTACCATGTGACTGGACCAGTTTTCCCAGAAGTGAACGATGCGTAACGTCAAGTTTTCCTTGCTGGCCAATGGCACTATCAAACCAATCTACTAAATTTACCTGAATGAAATATAAGAAACTGATCATGACAAGATTTAGTCTCTGGTTTGCAATAATACCTGTATACTGTCAATCACTGTAGAGAATTATTTGCGTTGCTGGCTTCATTAAATACCTTTCATGGCCTCCTGAGTGGCGCAGTGGTCTAAGGCAGTGCTTTAGATTGCAGTGCTTGAGATGTCACTACAGACCTGGGTTTGATCCCGGGCAGAGTCACATCCGGCCGTGACCGGGAGACCCATGAGGCGGCGCACAATTGGCCCAGCGTCATCCAGGTTAGGGAGGGTTTGGCTGGCCGGGATGACCTTGTCCCATCGCGCTCTAGTACATCTTTATGGCGGGTCAAGTACCTGCAAGCTGACTTTCGGTCGCCAGCTGTACAGTGTTTCCTCTGACACATTGGTGCGGCTGGATTCTGGGTTCAGTAAGCAGTGCAGTTTGGCAGGGTTGTGTTTTGGAGGACGCATGGCTCTCGACTTTCGCCTCTGCTGAGTCCGTACGGGAGTTGCAGTGATGGGACAAGACTGTAACTACCAATTGGGGGTAAAAGTTTAAAAATATTATAATACAAATAATTTAATCTGATGGATTTTGGATGTTCTTGGTCTTATTTATTTGTTTGAGGGACTATACACGAGGACAACTTTACCATATTATCCTGGATGCATACTTACTCACCCAGTATCATTACTTTGCGTGAATGATATCTCTCAACCTTAAACAATGCAAAATTCAGATAAAACATTTTTTGTTTATGTTTCTTTCTATTCTGTGGCTGCAAGAAATAGCAAACCATGTGAATTCAGCAATTACATTTGTTTACTTCATCTTTGTGGCTCTCTGATGAAACAGTAACATAGTTAGGCTTAGCCAACCTGTACCCTATGGTTTAGCGGTGTGTTGAATAGATTCCACAATCTGGACGCAAGTGTTCAGCTTGTTCTCTACACTGTGTGCACCAGTATGCGTGCTGAAATCTACATTGGCCATGACGTATAGCACCGCCCACTGGGTGAAATGAGTGCGTCCTGCTCTCACAGAGCCTATGGCCATTACTATGACTGCTAGCGTAAACAAACACATTTCCACAGCATCAACCCTGGTGGACATTACACTGTTGTGTGGTGAACAGATTAAAAAGAGGGATGTGACAAGATGAGATGTGCGCTGTCCAGCTGTTCCCATGGGTCAGAGTTTGACTCAACTCTGCAAATATTTTGCAATTTTAGTCATTTAGCAGACACCTTTCGGTTACTGGCCCAATGCTCTTAACCGCTAGGCGAGGTGGTGCGGAATCGAGCTTGTGATTGTGCTTACGGTTGGTTGCCTGAGACCTGAATAGTTGCATTGGCTCCCTGAGCTAACGACTAGGCTTCAGCTCTGTGGGCTAACACATTTCTGTGGCTAGTAGGAGACCTGGTTCAAACCCGAGTCAGTTACATAGGATCAAAAGTCGTCTGGAGTACTTCTACCCAAACCCCCTTCCACTCCGTTTGACTGTACCAACGATGTCACACAGAGACAGCCAGACTGACTGAATGTTTCAGAGATGTTACAATGTCTTCCCCGAGCCAGTTTAATTTAACGAGTAATTCAACATTTGACACAGAGCATTGTAAAACAATTAAAGAATGAAAATAACCTCGAATGCAGAAATAGAAGCCAGTCACCTATTGAATTATGGTCTGCAGCAACGTGTAACAGTGTGGTTCTTATTTTGCATGGCAAACGCAAAACCCCTGACCGATAAAATGTTACTTTATTTATACTTTATAGTTTTGCTTTGGTTGAAATGTATATAATACATAATGAGTTGGGTCATAGAGTTTTATTCTCACTGACGTTTATAATGGTTATAAAGATTTTGGTGAGTGAAAACAGACCAGGCCGATTATCATAACGCATGGCTAGGGCAGCTCCCTGCCTAGTTGACTGTGTGACTCAATGGGAGTGGGTTGAGAAAGGGATACTTTGGGATTTTGGCAATGAGGCCCTTTATCGGCAGTACTTCCACTGAGTCAGATGAACTTTTTCATCAATGACTGGAAGTTTTAACTTTTTAACGCAATGATTGGAAGTCTATGGGTATTTACTAGCTAGTAGATACCCATAGACGTCCAGTCATTACGCTAATGCTAGTTAGCAATTGAGCTGGCGCTAGTTAGCAGCTTCCTTCAAACTGCACGCAGAGACATAACAATGTTATCCAGGAGTTCATCTGACTCTGGGGAAGTAGATAAAGGGCCTCATTTCCAAAATCATGTGAACCAGGCATTGAGCTGGTTGCTGGTTCTGCATTAGACTAACAAACCAGCATGAACAACACCAGCGGCACATTCATAAACTGGGCCAAAACATAACATCCAAATAAAAAATATGACATTCTGCGATAGCTACTCACTCAAATGACACGGACAATGGAAATACAGTGCGGTGCCTCCGACAGAAATGGGGGTGAATTAATGTGGCAGACGGGCATGAATGCTGAATTACCTTGTGATTATGTCTCTTTTGGAAGGTTTTTAAACCCATTGTGAACATTATGGGCTGGTGGAACAGGCCACAGCTCACATTGGTCACGCACTCGCCATCTTTTCCATCGTATCACCGCCACGCGCCTCCACCAGCTAACAGCTCTGAAACACTGTGAATAACCCCCCTCACCCTCCGGCCTCCACCCTGCCTGGCCCTGGCTGCTTGGTCCTGGTTCTCTGGCTCCAGCTCTGGTCTGCTGGCTGCACTGGGTGTCAGTTTGTTTCTGCAGCAGTCACATTTCCCATCAGCCCATAGACAAAAATAAACAGTGGCGTCCTGGAAGGCGGGTGGTTGAAGCGCACCACTGTATTCCACCCCCGTCCGGGCAGACAGTGCACCGCTGAGGTAATCATTCCTCCAACCCACCCCGTCATGCCCAGCCCCAGCCCCCGCCTTAGCCCCAGCCTTAACCCCAAGCCCCAGTACCTGCCCCAGTCCCCAGAATCAGGCAGACAGGGGTAGGTATCCCTCTGGCCCCTTCATGTTCAACTGCCCCCTCACTTTCTTTTTCCCTGCCAGTAAAATGTGGCACTCTGTTATGGAATTCAGCTGCAGGTTGCGGAGGAGCTTTTCCCCCCACTTCCTGTCCTGTCTGAGATGTGTTGGCGCAACACTAAGCGATAGAGCATTAAAGTAAAGCAGGCTATGCGTGGAGAGAAAACAAATGCTCACACACATACGAACGGTCACAACTATAGTTTTACAAGCACAAAGACCCAAAACAAACACAGACTGCTGGGTAAATAGAACAGGGTGTAAACCAGACACATACATTAATGTGGCAAACTACACAGCTGACGTATAAACAGTGTTGTACTTTTTGCAACATTTTAGCATAGTGTTTGTGTGTTCGCATGCTGACGCTAACAGATATACTCTAATGTAGAAATGAAAACATAATGGACGCACGTACGCACGCACACACGCACACACACAAATACACTGCTTTGGCTAGCAGAGTGCATTGTTGTCTGTAGAACAGATTTATATAACATCGGTCCAGGGGTTGTGTTGACAGGCTGGAGTGCTTCTGAGGACTGCATTAACACTGGCAACACTGGCTGTGTCTCTCACACTCCCTCTCCCTCTCTCTCTCTCTCACACACACACACACAAAACTCTCTCTCTCACACACACAAACACGCACACACAGCTCCTCCGCCTGTCTTACTCAGGCAGTGGCACTATCTAATCTGCGCTCCACAGGGCCACTTGGCAGCCATCACCTCCCTGTCTGGACAGCTGGGTGGCAGGAGAGGGAGGAGAGAAGAGGAGAGGGGAGGACAAGGCAAGAGAGGAGAGGGGAGGAGAGGGGAGCGGAAGAGAGGTGATTATGGTTGCAAAAGGTCGGAAACGTTCCGGTAAATTTCGGAACTTTTTCTTAAATTTATCTAAAAAGTTAGCTTATAACAGTAAACCATTTTTGAAGGATACACATAAGGCAATTCTAGGTCTCGTGGCATATTTTGGTTAAACTGTCCCCAATTCAACAGAATTGCAACCCTCTGCATGCACAGTGCATTCTTCCATCACATGTACAGCTGATTCTCAAGATCTTGCACACTAATGAGATGCTATTGAACCCACACTACAACACTGTCAGAGCCAAGGACTACATGCTTTCAGGTAAGTTTTGATTACAATACTGGGTGGGGTGAATATATTTTATATGACATGCATGATTTTTTGTTAACTAGTAAATAGTAGACTACAGCAAAGTGTGTTTAAATTATTTCTAACTTGTTAACAATATCTGCTAGTTAGTTTTTGTTACCATGTGGGTTTTAGCTTGCTTGAGCCTGCTAACTGAGGAGTGTTAATTCACCTGTTTCCATACATGACCCATTTTAAAACATTTATCTTACAAAGGAGTTGTTTAATCTAACTGCTTAACTATTTATCTGTACATGGAATTGTATTGGGGTTTTTTTACATTTTTTTTCTAATCTTACACAGGAAAATGCCACGGGAACTATCTGATGTGTGGAGACATTTCACTGCAGCTAATGTAGAATCAAAGCTGTGTACATTTGCAAATACTGTGCCAAATCATATGTGAAGAATGCAACAAAGATGCTGAATCATCTGGCCAAGTGCATAAAGTTCCCTCAGTGCTCACAACAAGCAAAGTCCCTCTACTTCTATTCGAGGTGTAAAATGATGAATCAGACACCCTATCGATAGCAACAGCTCATGGTCCTCCTGGAATCAAACGGTTTTTGGACTCAATAGAGGAAAAGAGAAATGCTGATGAATGTCTTGCTCGAGCTGTGTATGCAACGAGTTCACCTCTGATGCTCACAGGCAATGGGTATTGGAAGAGATTTCTGAATGTTATTCTCCCAGCATACACCCCTCCAACCAGACATGCTTTATCTACCCATTTGCTGGATGCAGAGTTCAACAGAGTTCAAGTGAAGGTCAAGCAAATCATAGAGAAAGCAGACTGTATTGCAATCATCTCTGATGGGTAGTCAAATGTTCGTGGGCAAGAAATAATTAACTACATCATCTCCACCCCTCAACCAGTACTTTACAAGAGCACAGACACAAGGGACAACAGACACACCGGTCTCTACATTGCAGATGAACTGAAGACTGTCATCAATGACCTTGGACAACAGAAGGTATTTGCACTGGTGACAGACAATGCTGCGAACATGAAGGCTGCTTGGTCTAAAATGGAGGAGTCCTACCCTCACATCACACCCATTGCCTGTGCAGCTCATGCATTGAATCTGCTCCTCAAAGACATCATGGCACTGAAAACAATGGATACACTCCACAAGAGAGGTAAGGAAATGGTTAGGTATGTGAAGGGTCATCAAGTTATAGCAGCAATCTACCTCACCAAGCAAAGTGAGAAGAATAAGAGCACCACATTGAAGCTGCCAGCAACACCCGTTGGGGTGGTATTGTCATCATGTTTGACAGTCTCCTGGAGGGGAAGGAGTCTCTCCAAGAAATGGCCATATCACAGTCTGTCGATATGGACAGCCCCATCAAGAGGATCCTCCTGGATGATTTATTTTGGGAGAGAGTGGTAAGCAGCCTGAAACTCCTGAAACCTATAGCAGTAGCTATTGCACAGTTTGATGGAGACAAAGCCATCCTGTCTGATGTTAAGACTCTGCTTGCAGATGTAAGAGAAGAAATCCGTACCACCCTGCCCGCTTCACTGTTGCTCCAAGAAGAGGAAACCGTAGTTCTGAAATGCATCAAAAAGCATGAAGACTTCTGCCTGAAGCCCATACACGCCGCAGCATACATGGCAAGCATACATGGCAATTATTTCTACTTATAAGGTAAAAGGTTTAAGTTTCTGTCTCCATATTGTAATGAACACGAGGGGAGAGCTGGTTTCAAGTGCAGGGCGCAGCAGGTGTTAATTGCAAAGGACCACAGGAGGAGGCAGGTATTTGGGTCATCACTACCGTGTCTTGCCACCTTGGCCTGGATGAGGGCAAGGTTCTTGGCAGTCTGGCGAAGTACACTTCCAAGCAAGGGCTTTGGGATGGAGATGCAATATGGCAGTTGTACCAACATATCTCATCAGCCACCTGGTGGAAGGGACATTGTGGATCTGAGGCTCTTTCCCCTGTTGCCTCCATCATCCTCCAAATCCCACCAACATCAGCCGCCTCAGAGCGCAACTGGTCCTTGTTTGGGAACACACACACCAAAGCACCCAACAGGCTGACCAATACAAGGGTTGAAAAATCGGTGGCCATGCAGGCAAATTTGAAGCTTTTGAGCCTGACAGCGAGCCATCCTCAACAAGGTTGGAAAGTGACAGCGAAGATGAGGCCTCAGAGTCTGATGTTCAAGAGGTGGACATTGAAGAGGTCCAGGGAGAAGACATGGAAATCTGAGAGGAAGACAACCTAAGCTTTAGTTTCTAGACTATAATTTTACAGATGTATGTTGAAAACATTTTTGGGAGATGCGATGGATCATTGGGGATCATTCAATATTCCCTTTCTTTCGTTGTTCAGTGAAATCATCTCATGTGAAGTCAACTGATTTAATTAAAGTTCAATTCATAACTATATTGTTTTTTTATTTCTATTGGAAGGATTTAATCATTTGCAATTATTTCTACTTATAAGGTAAAAGGTTTAAGTTTCTGTCTCCATATTGTAATGAACACGAGGGGAGAGCTGGTTTCAAGTGCAGGGCGCAGCAGGTGTTAATTGCAAAGGACCACAGGAGGAGGCAGGTATTTGGGTCCAGGGGCAGGCAGAAGGTCATACACAGGGGGTCCAAAAGGGCAACAGTACAGGCAGGGAGAAGGCTAGTAACGTAGTCCGGGAGATCAGGCAATAGGTTGAAAACAGGAAATCCAATAGGCTAAAGTACAGGCAGGGAATAGGCGAAAGGAGTCGTTTGTGAAGCAGGCAAAAACTATCATACACGGGAGGAGTCAATCACAGGACAAACAGCGCTCTGAAAGGCATGTGTCACAAAACAAACAATACCTCACAGTGATGGGGTGCAAAGAACTGAACTAAATAGTGTGTGATAATGACGTACAGGTGTGTGAACAGGTGATTAGAATTCAGGTGATTGGGATCTGGATAGTGAGCTGCATTCAGGGGATCTAGGTGTTTGAGGGTGTGAGTTGGAAGCAGACGTTACACATATGATATGGTAAATATATCCAATGCAAAAAACATATATTTCCTTTAATTCCCATATATTCCCGTTAATTCCCACTGAAAGTTTACACCTCTGAATATTCCCCAAAATGTGCAACCCTCGAGGTGATGATAGGGGATGGCAGGAGTTGAAAAGGGGTAAGAGGGAAGAAGAGGAGAGGGGAGGAGAGGGCGTGAGAGGGGAGGAGAAGAGAGGGCAGGAGAGGAGAGGATAGGTGAATGGAGGGCAGGATAGGGCAGGAAAGGAGAGGGGAAGAGAGGGGAGGAAAGGAGGGGGGATGACAATTGAGACATGGATTGTGTATGTGTGCCATTCAGAGGATGAACGGGCAAGACAAAATATTTAAGTGCCTTTGGTAGTAGGTGCCAGGCGCACCTGTTTGAGTGGGTAAAGAAATGCAAAGCTGCTGGGTTTTTCACACACAACAGTTTACCGTGTGTATCAAGAATGGTCCAACACCCAAAGGACATCCAGCCAACTTAAGGTGTACTGTAATCTAACACCCAAAAGTAGTAGGGCCGGAGGAATCAATGCAGAGATGAGTGTCTATGAAGGGTGACATATTCTGTGAATGGTGGTGAAAGTCAAATGCTTCTGGCTGTGAGAGTATAGGTCTGTTCTATCTGTGTTGTGTTATGGGCCCATGTGAGAGAGATCCAAAACTACCAAGGTGGTCCTCTGACCAGCCGACCCTAGAGGAAATCCCTCCATGCAGGGTGAGTCTAATAATCAACCACCAGGGTAACACAACCCAGCTCACACTATATAATGACCTCTCCCTCCCGGATGGATCTAAAGTGATGTCAGCTTAGCTTATTATAACAGGAGGAAAATAACCAGGCCATGATGCTCCTCACGGAAACACACACACACACACACACACACACACACACACACACACACACACACACACACACACACACACACACACACACACACACACACACACACACACACACACACACACACACACACACACACACAGTCCTGGAATGACAGTCAGATGCAAGCTATCTAGGTTGTGGAAGTGGATGTAGCCTCAGAGGACAACTACACCATGGCATGGCTGGTACCTTCCAGGATGCCCAGCCCACATCCCCTAAAGGGCAACCAGGCCCACAAAGAGCCTGGATGTTGATTTCATTCATACTACCAAGGCTTTCATGTGTATTATTAGACCGGAAACTGGGTACAGTGTGAAAATGAGGACAGTGAGAGAGAGGGGAAACCCTGCTTCCTGTGGGCTGTGCAGAGAGCGCTAGGACCCCTTGAGCACAAGGCTAGAAACATTTGCTAGTAATACAGGCCAGGCAGGTGTCTGTTCAGCTGCCCGTTCTGGGGCTATATGGGGTGAGCATTGAGTGCTACATTCTTAGGAAAAAAGGGTACTTCATCCGTTAACAATAGCAAGGACGTATAGGTGTATGTTTCTCTGCCTGTTCTGAAACTATGTGGGGTGAGCAATGAGTGCTACGACCCTTGAGCAGAATTGTAAAAACATCTGTTAGCAACAATGACTGTAGGTTAGTAATGGCCATATAGCTGTCTTATCTGCTACGGTAGCTGTTCTGGGGTTCTGTGGGGTGAGCAACGGGCTGGTTTGACATTGCAGCCGGCACTGCAGGCCACTGCCGATCTACTGATGTAGAATGAAGTGATAATGCCAGAGGAGCCGCCGTTTGGAGGTTATATTGGCATGGGTGTTGTTAGGCCCGAGACAAAGTCGGCAAAACTGTGCCAATATATCCTAGTAATACAGTTATCTGCACACCACTGGACGAATTTAGCCGTTTCTCTGTCAAAACCTTGAATAGAGGCTTGGTCTGGGTGGAGGAAACCCACAACAGCGGTGTCATCTGCATATTTAAAAAAAACTTGTGGCTGTGCCAGAGGGTTGACACTCGTTTGTGTACAGTGTGTAAGTGTGTACAGTATCGGTGAAAGTATGCAACCTTGAGGGGCTCCCGTATCCACCATTCTAGATGTAGAGATGGCAGAGTTAAACTTCACTTGTTGAGTACGGTTCACAAGGAATCTATAAATCCACTTGATCAGGAGAGAGTTGACACCCAAATTCCCCAGTTTATCCACTAGTAGGTGGGGTTGGATGGTGTTAAACGCTCTATTGAAGTCAATGAATACAATTTTCACTAGAATTTGCATTTTCTAAATGTTCATAGATATTGTTCAGCATGACCAGTAATTTATCATCAACACCCCTGAAGGCACGGTATGCAAACCTATAATATAAACTGTCCAAATAATTTGCAAAAGCAAGGTCATTTTCGACAGTCATACAACGTCTCTTTGGTTTGTAGCCCTTGCCAGGCTTTCCTACTGTCCTTGTCCTTGAAAAGGTTTTCTAATTTGTCTTTGTATGCTGCCTTGTACTCCTTCATTTTGCTTTTAAGTTGCCTCTGAATATTTTTCCTTTCCTCTTTACTGCCACCTGATTTAAACACTTTTTTTAATTCTCGAGTTACCCACGGTTAATTATTGGGGAAGATGTTAACTTTCATTTTGGGAATCCTCACAGAAACGGATATACTCAAGAGACGGTATCGGCTGCCTCTTCCAGGTCATTGGCTCTGTCCACCAGAGCCGCCCAGTTCATGGACTCAAAACAGTCCTGAAAGGCTTCAGTCGCTTCAGGAGTCCAGCTTTTAATCTCCACCTTTTCAGCCTTCTCTCGCTGCAGACGCGCTTTGTAGACTGGGATGAGCTGAACCATGTTATGATCCCAACCCCCAAGATTGGGCAATTCCTTGGAAAAATACACATCTGGGATGCTACCACAACAGAGGTCCAGACAGGGTTCATTTTTGGTAGGACATGGTAATTGATATGATGGTAATTTCAGATAGATTGTGCATGTTAAAGTCATCCAGGATCAGCTTTACTGCTTCAGGTGATTGTCTCAGACTGGGATACAAGGTCATAAATTAAGTCGCCAGCTATTTGGGTGTCAGCAGAGGGGGCTATGTAAACAATAAATAACCTGGCCGTAGGTTAAGAGCAATGTCTTTATTACAGACCTTGTGCTTAGTTGTAATATGGGCAGGATTGCAATATTTCTCGTTGATGAATGCACAAACTCCACCACCATTTGTCTTACTAGAGTTGATGTTTTGGTCCAATCTAACAATTGTGTAGCCATGCAGCTCCACAAAGGATTCGGGATCCTGTTCTGTATGCCAGGTCTCAGAAAGACAGCTCAAGTAGGATTGCCGGTACTCTGAGAGGTATTGAGTACAAGCCCGTAGCTCATCGAATTTTAATATTGAAACAATTTTGCAAATGTCGGAGACAGACAGCAAGGTTTATACAAATCTCCGCTGTTGAAAACTAAATGTTAGTCTAAATGAAATGTGAGATAATGTCTAGATGCTTTTTATAGTGGAAATAAAGTTTATAAATTGCCTGGCTGGGCAGATGGAACAGAGTAGATAGGCATTTTAACGTCGATAGGCATTTTAACGTCATCGATTTAGCCAGTGGTAACTTGTGGAATAGACACCAGCTGGAATGTGGTTTTAACCAATCAGCATTCAGGATTAGAACCCCCCACAATATAAATCACCTTAGATCATACATAACAAGTCATTCAGTCGGTCACAATTTACCCACAATGTGTCACGGATTTGATGCTCTCGAACAAAGCCAATGACTTCTATGAACTCTGAGCATAATAAAAAAAATAACATCTCTTAGCATAAACAAGGCCAAACAGGTGCCCATTTAGATGGTTGGTCTGTTTTGAAGCCCTGCTTAGACCAGACACACACACTAGCTGTGGCGCTGAGAGGACCAGGGGGCCAGACAGGGTGCAGGTAGGATTTCCGACTCAATCGTCTGTATAAAAGGGCATCGTGGGTCATAGACCCCTTTCCTGCAGTCAAATGACCAAATTGCTCTCTAGTGGCCTCATGGGTTAAATGTCATTAATATTTTTCATAATAAATAAACATATATATTTTTTAAACAGCTAAAAATCCAGTGTTTCTATGTCAAACGTTGTTTTATATTTCAGTCTTTTGTGATGTATAAAGTGTAATATTGGGACACAAACACAAAATGTAATATATTTATTCTTTTTTTTAAGCCCATAACCATGTGTGTGAGGTGTGTACATTTGTTTCAAAGTAGATTTGTTTAAGGCTACTAAGAAACACTCTGTGTGACCCTTATTTACCCTGCAGTAAAAGTTCAGCATCTATAAATGTCATCCATAATTACCCAAGCGAGGATATTGATGATCAGGAAAAAAGCTTGATTTATCCCATGATCCTGTTCTTTTCAATACTCTCTCTCTCTCTCTATCTCGAATGAACGAACGAAGAAGAAGCTTCCATGATTATTATTCTACTGCTTCACTAAGGGGAAAAATACATTTGCGCCGCCAAGCCGAATTCCCCCTCGGGGCAAAACTACAGCCAGAGATTGAAAGAGGGCAAAAGGAAACGGCATGACAAAAAAAGAAAGAAAAGAAAATGAAATAAGGAAAGATTCTAGGAGTAATTCAATACATTACAGTCACAGCAACCTACAGTGGAGAAGTATCAAAGCCGCTGTCACTGAATATAATTAGACTCAGCATGCGGAAACTTAAACTATGGCAGAGTTAATGAATTTCATTTCGGATCTGCTTTGAGCCGACGTTTTGTTTACAGCGACCTTTCTTTCAGCCATAATTCATTTATATTGCGCTCGAATACACATTCACTCTCACTTTCAATTCTCTGCCCCTTCTAATTTCGTGCACGGAGTAAAATACCTTAAGATAGAATTCAAAGAACTGAACAACCCCCTAGTGTAAAGTAGTGTAGAAGGGGTGAAGCGCTAAAGCACTAGGCTACGCTAGTCTGATTATCGCCAAATTAAGGTTGGGGACCAGGGGGACATGGCCTCCAGGCCAAAGGCAACATAGCCACTCTGTTAAAACCAATCTTACAACGATTAGAATACAATGTGTACACATAGGGGAAGACTCATAGCTCTTCATAGGAATGAAAAGCTCGAAGGGATCTTGCTTTTTAGAATGTTGGGAACGATATTGATGCTGTATTGTTATCTTAGCCAAAAAGGATGGCCTTACACTATAGTGGCAGGACCTGTTTGACATGCATTGATATTCTGACATGGAATCATTGGACAAATACAATGGGACAAAACAACAAGGCTACCTCTATCTGAAATAGGTGTTCAGTCAACAGTATTCAGAAAAGCTACAGACGATCTAGGTACATAGACAACTATCTAAGAATATGGCCAAAATGGCACCCTATTCCCTACATAGTGCACGACCTTTGACCAGAGATCTATGGGGCCTGGTCAAAAGTAGTGCAGTATACAGGGAATAGGTAAATTATTAGTGAGGCCAAATTAAGGTTGTAGAGCTAATGATGGGAAACACCCTCTATTTTGTTATAACTTTCCCTCCCTCTGTATGAACAACATAAAACACAATGGAAAATGTCACCAGGCAGGCCAAGTGTGGTATTCATAATGTGAACATCATCATGACTGTTCTACTTTCGAAGACCTTCCAGATCACAGTGTTCTACTTGAGCAATATGATTCACACAACTCCCTACTAACAATTATAACTCCATAACAATACCACTTATCACGTTTGTGACCGGCATCTTTAGACTTGCAGGGACAACAGAGCTTCTCCTGTTCATAACACTAGACTAAACGCTAAACTACTGTGTATCGAATCAAATGTTATTGGTTGCGTACACATATTTTGCAATGTGATCGCGGGTGTAGTGACAGTGCAGTAATAACTAACAATACAAAACAATGCACTCAAATCCCCCAAATAAAAACAAAGGAATTAAGACATTTTAGAATGAGCGATGTCAGAGTCCGGAATAGACAAATATATATGTATACGATGTGTGCATAGAGAGTATGGACAGTATATGAATAGAAAAGGTGTGTACAGCAGTAGTTATATAGGATAGGCCTTGAATAGAATACAGTATATACATATGAAGTGAGTAAAACAGAATGTAAACATTATTAAAGTGACTAGTGTTCAATGACAATGTACATAGGGCGGCAGTCTCTAAGGTGCAGGGTGGAGTAGCGGGTGTTAGCCAGCTAGTAACAGTGACTAAGTTCAGGGCAGGTTACTGGGTGGAGGCCAGCTAGTGGTAACTATTTAACTGTACTGTCTCCGCCTTCTAGATGGTAGCGGAGTGAACAGGACGTGGCTCGGGTGGCTGAGGTACTTGATGATCTTCTTGGCCTTCCTGTGACACCGGGTGCTGTAGATGTCATGGAGGGCAGGCAGTGTGCCCCCTGTGATGCGTTGGGCTGACCGCACCAGTGCAATTGCCGTACCAGGCCGTGATACAGCTCGACAGGAAGATCTCAATGGTGCATCTGTAGTAGTTCACGAGGGACTTAGAGGCCAAGCCAAATTTCTTCAGCCTTCTGAGTTCCACAATCAGCTCCTTCATTTTGATGACGTTGAGGGAGCAGTGCAGTGGGGAAGGGAAGGCTTTTTCAGAAAAGCATGAAACTTGGTACACTTGTGTAGTTTGGTGCCCTGAACATTTTCCAAAATGGAACCATGGAATAAAAGGTGGACATGGGTGGCAGGACTTCACCACCCACCATCCAGCCTTCAGACTTTATAACCTGTTCCATAATGCAGCAGGTGATTGTGTATGCACAGCCTGGCCCAGACAGTCTTAGGGTTGAAGTGCTGATTTATTAATTTTCTCAGGGAGTTTATAGACGTTGTTGTGCTTGGTAAGAGACAGGTGTTCACAGGTAAGGCTGGAAGAAGATAGGATGTGCCATGTCAGCACAATCACCGGCAGCTGTCGAAATGAGCAGCAGCAGCAGCAGGGATGAGGAAGGAGTCGCACTAACAGGTCACTAGAGGCAGCCACCACACCTAACCTCCGTTCCTCAATCCCACCATCCCTCCTCTTTCCCCATCCCTCCATCCTCAGCCCTGTGACTGTAACAGGTCACTAGAGGATAGTCACCACACCTCATCCTCTTTCCCCATCCCTCCATCCTCAGCTCTGTGCCAGTGGCCATGCCCCCTAAGAAATGACATCTGTCTGGCGTCGCCAGCCCAGCGCTGGGCAGAGCCGAGCCACTCACCTGGACCACTCCCCCTCCACTCTCTCTGCCTTCTGTTCCGTCTCACATCAACAATGGTGAATGCTAACTCTTTACCTTCATTTATAAGATCACCATACGCTATACCAAGCATTGCCTGGAGTGGTGTAAAGCTCACCACCATTCGACTCTGGAGCAGTGGAAACGTTTTCTCTGGAGTGATGAATCACGCTTCACTATCTGGCAGTCCGGCGGAAGAATCTGGGTTTGGCGGATGCCAGGAGAACGCCACCTGCCCCAATGCATAGTACCAACTGTAAAGTTTGGTGGAGAAGGAACAATGGTCTGGGGCTGTTTTTCATGATTCGGGCTAGGCCCCTTAGTTACGATGAAGGGAAATCTTAATGCTACAGCATACAATGACATTCTAGACGATTCTGTGCTTCCAAATTTGTGGCAACAGTTCGGGGAAAGCTCTTTCCTGTTTCAGCATGACAATGCCCCGTGCACAAAGCGAGGTCCATACAGAAATGGTTTGTCGAGATTGGTGTGCTAGAAGTTGACTGGTCCACAGTCCTGACCTCAACCCCATCGAACACTTTTGGGATGTATTGGAACGCCGACTGCGAGCCAGGCCTAATCGCCAAACATCAGTGCCAGGCCTCACTAATGCTCTTGTGACTGAATGGAAGCAAGTACATTCAGTGGCTGTTATAGCAGCAAAGGGGGGACCAACTCCATGTTAATGGCCATGATTTTGGAATGAGATGTTCGAGAAGTGAGAAGTTGTCCACATACTTTTGGACATGTAGTGTATATATTCCTACTCAGAAGAACTGGCTATGTCTGTCAACAGACAGGGTTAACTATGCTAACAGCTGTTGGGATCGTCCGCACGGTTCTAAAGGCATGTCTAACACGAGGAGAAACTTCTCCACACGTATTGGGAAGTTATTACGCTAGGTAGCGGCTGTGTACATTCAGTTGTTGTGGAGAACAGCGTGTTCTTCTTTGTATGTTTGCTTAACCCACCCCTCTCTCTACCCCATCCCCTTACTGCTGTTCTCTCTTTCTCTCTCTTCTCTCATTCTTCTTCTCTTTCTCTCGTCAGCACAGGAGAAGTGGAGAGCAGAGGAGCCCTACTTGCCCACTCCTCTTCCTCATTCCATCCTCCATCCATCCATCCCTACAACCCCGCAAGCAGCTAGAGGAAAGCCATCAGCTTCCATTACTCAGGTTCAGACTGACAAAATGGCGCCGGAAGAAATGATCCTACCAATTGTACTATTATGTGTTTTTTCTCTCGTTATTTGTAACATATTTTGTACATAATGTTTCTGCAACCGTATCTTACGGCAAAAAAGAGCTTCTGGATATCAGGACAGCGATCCTTCACCTCCGATTAGACAAAGAGTTTTTCTTCAACAAGCAAGACGCACAAGACATTCTCAAAACACCCGACAGGGCCAACATCCCCGTTATTTGCAAGAGGAAGTGACGCAGGTACAGAGGACAAAGAGCCGGATGCCTCATCAGGACCCGGAGAAGGCGAGTGGGAAAGCTGCCGTTACCGTCAATACTACTCGCCAACGTTCAATCATTGGACAATAAACTAGACGAGGTACGATCACGAATATCCTACCAACGGGACATCAAAAACTGTAATATCCTATGTTTCACAGAATCGTGGCTGAATGACGACATGGATATTCAGCTAGCGGGATATACGCTGCACTGGCAAGATAGAACAGCACACTCCGGTAAGACGAGGGGAAGCGGTCTGTGCATATTTGTAAACAGCAGCTGGTGCATGAAATCTAAGGAAGTCTCTAGATTTTTCTCACCTGAAGTAGAGTATATTGTGATAAATTGCAGGCCACACTACTTGCCTAGAGAGTTTTCAGCTATACTTTTCGTGGCTGTTTATTTACCACCACAGACAGATGCTGGCACTAAGACCGCACTCAATCACCTGTATAAGGAAATAAGCAAACAGGAAACCACTCACACATAGGCTGCATTCCTAGTGGCCGCAGACTTGAATGCAGGGAAACTTAAATCAGTTCTACCTAATTTCTATCAACATGTTAAATGTGCAACCAGAGGGAAAAAAATTCTAGATCACCTGTACTCCACACACAGAAACGCGTACAAAGCTCTCCCTCACCCTCCATTTGGTAAATCCGACCACAACTCTATCCTCCTGATTCCTGCATACAAGCAAAAATTAAAGCAGGAAGCACCAGTGACTCGGTCTATAAAAAAGTGGTCAGATGAAGCAGATGCTAAACTAAAGGACTGTTTTGCTATCACAGACTGGAACATGTTCCGGGATTCTTCCGGTGGCATTGAGGAGTACACCACATCAGTCACTGGCTTTATCAAAGTGCATCAAGGACGTCGTCCCCAGAGTGACTGTACATACATACCCCAACCAGAAGCCATGGATTACAGGCAACATTCGCACTGAGCTAAAGGGTAGAGCTGCCGCTTTCAAGGTGCGGAACTCTTACCCGGAAGCTTACAAGAAATCCTGCTATGCCCTGCGACGAACCATGAAACAGGCAAAGCGTCAATACAGGGCTAAGATTGAATCAAAATACACCAGCTCTGATGCTCGTGTTATGTGCCAGGGCTTGCAAACTATTACAGACTACAAAGGGAAGAACAGCCGCGAGCTGCCCAGTGACACGAGCCTACCAGATGAGCTAAATCCCTTCTACGCTCGCTTCGAGGCAAACAACACTGAGGCATGCATGAGAGCATCAGCTGCTCCGGATGACTGTGTGATCACGCTCTCCGTAGCTGACGTGAGTAAGACCTTTAAACAGGTCAACATACACAAGGCTGCGGGGCCAGACGGATTATTAGGACGTGTGCTCCGGGCATGTGCTGCCCAACTGGCAGGTGTCTTCACTGACATTTTCCACATGTCCCTGATTGAGTCTGTAATACCAACATGTTTCAAGCAGACCACCATAGTCCCTGTGCCCAAGAACACAAAGACAACCTGCCTAAATGACTACAGACCCGTAGCACTCACATCCGTAGCCATGAAGTGCTTTGAAAGGTTGGTCATGGCTCACATCAACACCATTATCCCAGAAACCCTAGACCCACTCCAATTTGCATACCGCCCAAACAGATCCACAGATGATGCCATCTCTATTGCACTCCACACTGCCATTTCCCACCTGGAAAAAAGGAACACTTATGTGAGAATGCTATTCATTGACTACAGCTCAGCGTTCAACACCATAGTACCCTCAAAGCTCATCACTAAGCTAAGGATCCTGGGACTAAACACCTCCCTCTGCAACTGGATCCTGGACTTCCTGACGGGCCGCCCTCAGGTGGTGACGGTAGGTAGCAACACATCTGCCACGCTGATCCTCAACACTGGAGCTCCCCAGGGGTGCGTGCTCAGTCCCCTCCTGTATTCCCTGTTCACCCACGACTGCATGGCCAGGCACGACTCCAACACCATCATTAGGTTTGCAGACGACACGACAGTGGTAGGCCTGATTACCGACAACGACGAGACAGCCTATAGGGAGGAAGACAGAGAACTGGCCGGGTGGTGCAAGAATAACAACCTATCCCTCAACGTAACCAAGACTAAGGAGATGATTGAGGACTACAGGAAAAGGAGGACGGAGCACGCCCCCATTCTCATTGACGGGGCTGTAGTGGAGCAGGTTGAGAGCTTCAAGTTCATTGGTGTCCACATCAACAACAAACTAGAATGGTCCAAACACACCAAGACAGTCGTGAAGAGGGCACGACAAAGCCTATTCCCCCTCAGGCAGCTAAAAAGATTTGGCATGGGTCCTGAGATCCTCAAAAGGTTCTACAGCTGCAACATCGAGAGCATCCTGACTGCTCGGCCTCAATTGCTCGGCCTCTGACCGCAAGGCACTACAGAGGGTAGTGCATACGGCCCAGTACATCACTGGGGTTAAGCTACCTGCCATCCAGAACCTCTACACCAAGCGGTGTCAGAGGAAGGCCCTAAAAATTGTCAAAGACGCCAGCCACCCCAGTCATAGACTGTTCTCTCTACTACTGCATGGCAAGCGGTACCGGAGCGCCAAGTCTAGGACAAAAAGGCTTCTCAACAGTTTTTACCCCAAAGCCATAAGACTCCCGAACAGGTAATCAAATGGCTACCCGGACTATTTGCATTGTGTGCCTAATACACTAATATACTGGCAGATATTTAGTTCTTCAGAAACAACCCCCTCAGCAACTGCAGCAGCATCCCCCCTGCTCCTCTTCCTCCTGAGTCTCTACTGAGTGCATACTCCAACTCCCCAACTCCCATCAAACGCCCTTAACCCAGACACCACTCCCCTCAGGTCATCTACGTCACCAGGGGTCAAATTGGAGCCCCAGGTGATTAATATGGCTTCACCTTATCACACACACACAACCCTCTCTATCTGCCTATTGAAGCCCTGTCTCTGTCTGATGGAATTATTGGTTGATGTTAGAAGAACGACGTCAGTCTTTGCCTATGCCACTGGGATATCGAGAGAATCTAAGAACAGAGCTGAATCAAATAAGCTGTGTGAAGGAATGGCCCATGGCAGGATCGGAGGGGGTTGGATCAAAAACATTCTGAGCGCGTCCTTGACAGACAAGCACTACTTTCATGCTATCCTCTACCTCCAAGGTGTTGAAGAGAGATTTTATAAAAGTCAGAGGGATATTTCACCCCTGGAGACCAATACAGGTGGGCCTATTAACTCGTTTTGAGAAGTTTTGAGATGTGTGATGTTTCAGCCAGTCTACAGGACTCAAAACTTGATTTCTAAATATCTGATTTGAGCTGTGGAATTCTTTAATAGTACAAAATAGTTTCATGAATGTATTCATCATGTTGTAAAACTTGAGAAAGTAAGCTTTTGTCGTCACACACACGCATACATTACACGCTTGCATTGATCTGTTGGTGGGTTAACTTCTTATGGCTGCAGGGGCAGTATTGAGTAGCGTGGATGAAAGGTGCCCAGAGTAAACGGTCTGCTCCTCAGTCCCAGTTACTAATACATGCATGTTATTATTAGTATTGGATAGAAAACACTCTAAAGTTTCTAAAACTGTTTGAATTATGTCTGTGAGATTAACAGAACTCATATGGCAGGCAAAAACCTGAGAAGTTCCACTTCCTGTTTGGATTTTTTCTGGGGGTGCCATATTTTCAACCAAGCTCTCATTGAAAATACAGAGAGATATGGATGGGTTTTCACTTCCTACGGCTTCCACTAGATGTCAACAGTCAATAGAACTAAGTCTGATGACTCTAATGTGAAGGGGGGGTCGAAGGAGACAGAAATTAGTCATCACTGCCATGAGGTGACCATGCATTCAACACGCGCGTTCACGTGAGAGGCAGCTCCGTTCCATCTCTCAATTGAAGTCGATGTAATTCTCCGGTTGGAACGTTATTCAAGATGTATGTTAACAACATTCTAAAGATTGATTCAGTACATCGTTTGACATGTTTCTACTGACTGTAACGGAACGTTTGGACATTTCGTCACGTTATAGTGGTCGCGCTTTGAGACTTTGGTTAGGGTGTTTGGTAAACAATTCGAAAGTAGCTAATTTGACATAAATAACGGACATTAACGAACAAATCAAGCATTTATTGTGGACCTGGGATTCCTAGGACTGCATTCTGATGAATTCATCAAAGGTAAGGAAACATTTATCATGTATTTTCTGGTTTCTGTTGAGTCCAACATGGTGGCTAATTTGGCTATTCATCTGAGCTCCGTCTCAGATTATTGCATGGTTTATTTTTCCGTAAAGTTTTTTTGAAATCTGACACAGCGGTTGCATTAAGGAGAGGTATATCTATAATTCCATGTGTATAACTTGTATTATCATCTATATCTATGATGAGTATTTCTGTTGAAACGATGTGGCTATGCAAAGTCACTTGATGTTTTTGCAACTAGTGAATCTAACGCCTCAATGTAAACTCAGATTTTTTAATATAAATATGAACTTAAATCGCTAAACACCAGTTAGCAACAGACAGAGGAAGCAGCAGAGCAGACGTTCAGCTACATAATTAGCACAGACACCAGATCAGCCAATAACAGGTCAGTGGCATGTGGATCGGCTAGCAACTGGCCGTCTCTGCATAGTTACGACTGGTGGAAGCTGGGAGCTGGAACTTCACAGTGGCTGAGTGGAAGCTGGAACTACACAGTGGCTGAGTGGAAGCTGGAACTTCACAGTGGCTGAGTGGAAGCTGGAACTACACAGTGGCTGAGTGGAAGCTGGAACTACACAGTGGCTGAGTGGAAGCTGGAACTTCACAGTGGCTGAGTGGAAGCTGGAACTACACAGTGGCTGAGTGGAAGCTGGAACTACACAGTGGCTGAGTGGAAGCTGGAACTACACAGTGGCTGAGTGGAAGCTGGAACTACACAGTGGCTGAGTGGTGGCTGGAACTACACAGTGGCTGAGTGGAAGCTGGAACTTCACAGTGGCTGAGTGGAAGCTGGAACTACACAGTGGCTGAGTGGAAGCTGGAACTACACAGTGGCTGAGTGGAAGCTGGAACTACACAGTGGCTGAGTGGAAGCTGGAACTACACAGTGGCTGAGTGGAAGCTGGAACTACACAGTGGCTGAGTGGAAGCTGGAACTACACAGTGGCTGAGTGGAAGCTGGAACTACACAGTGGCTGAGTGGAAGCTGGAACTACACCGTGGCTGAGTGGAAGCTGGAACATCACAGTGGCTGAGTGGAAGCTGGAACTACACCGTGGCTGAGTGGAAGCTGGAACTACACAGTGGCTGAGTGGAAGCTGGAACTACACAGTGGCTGAGTGGAAGCTGGAACTACACAGTGGCTGAGTGGAAGCTGGAACTACACAGTGGCTGAGTGGAAGCTGGAACTACACAGTGGCTGAGTGGAAGCTGGAACTACACAGTGGCTGAGTGGAAGCTGGAACTACACAGTGGCTGAGTGGAAGCTGGAACTACACAGTGGCTGAGTGGAAGCTGGAACATCACAGTGGCTGAGTGGAAGCTGGAACTACACAGTGGCTGAGTGGAAGCTGGAACTACACAGTGGCTGAGTGGAAGCTGGAACTACACAGTGGCTGAGTGGAAGCTGGAACTACACCGTGGCTGAGTGGAAGCTGGAACATCACAGTGGCTGAGTGGAAGCTGGAACTACACAGTGGCTGAGTGGAAGCTGGAACTACACAGTGGGTGAGTGGAAGCTGGAACTTCACAGTGGCACGGTGCCTGATCTCCGTACCTCAGGGAGATGCTGTGGCTTCACAGTGGTTTGTTTAGCAGTGTGTGTGTGTCTGTATATGTATGTTTGCACACACATCTGAGTGGGTGTGAGTGTGTGTATCTGTGTGTGTTTGTATATGCGTACGTGCGTACGTGCTTGTGTGCGTGTGTGTGCATGTGTGCGAGCATGGCAGGGCAGAGCCTAATCAAGACAGGGGGAAGCTGGGAGTCAAGACTCAGACTCTTTAGTGGATTCTGGCACAGCCCTTAAGAAGAGAGAGAGCCTGCGGGTCAGTGACTGCCATGAAGGTCAGAGGAGACTGGAGAAGGCCACACTTTGAACACAGTCATAATAGCTTACGGTTGCACTGACTGGCAAGTCGTGTGAGAAATCAATTGACAACTCTACTAGGAGCTTTGCAACCATCAGTACTGTTGTACTGTCACTGAGTGTTGCTACTATAAATCATCATAAACCATCATAAACCCTGCTCCTGCTTTGAACCAGAGGATTTGTCATCGTGGTCGAAAAGAACAGACAGACTGACGGACAAACTTTCCATCACATTCCTGTTAGCTATAATCAGGACCACCAGAGAAAAATTGGTCATTGTGGCCCAGCAAACCAACTGTGATAAATGATCTAGCTTGTGATGAAAGTTCTGATTTCATATTGATAAAATTATAATTAATGGCAATGAATGATGTCATTGGACATACAGGTGTTCATTTTTCACCAATCAAAATCCCCCCTCCTCTCCAGTGTCATGAATAGAATCTGTCATCTGTGACTAATATTGAGGCACACAGCAAGATAAGCAAACTTAAGGATGACATGTCAGCAACAAACGCTGACACTACACATCCAAGTATATCGGACCAAATTATGAAAGACAAGAATTGTACTTTTGAATTCCGTGTGGAAGAGGTGAAAAAATTATTGCTGTCTACCAACAATGACAAGCCCCCGGGGTCTGACAATCTGGATGGAAAATTATTGAGGATAATAGCAGACAATATTGACACTCCTATTTGCCACATCTTCAATTTAAGCCTACTAGAGAGCTTGTGCCCTCAGGCCTGGAGGGAAGCTAAAGTCATTCCGCTACCCAAGAATAGTAAAGCCGCCTTTACTGGCTCAAATAGCCGACCAATTAGCCTGTTACCAACCCTTAGTAAACTTCTGGAAAAAATTGTGTTTGACCAGATACAATGCTATTTCACAGTAAACAAATTTACAACAGAAGTTCAGCATGCTTATAGGGAAGGACACTCAACAAGCACAGCACTTACACAAATGACTGATGATTGACTGAGAGAAATTGATGGTAAAATGATTGTGGGGGCTGTCTTGTTAGACTTCAGTGCAGCTTTTGACATTATCGATCATAGTCTGCTGATGGAAAAATGTATGTGTTATGGCTTTACACCCCCTGCTATAATGTGGATAAAGAGTTACTTGTCTAACAGAACACAGAGGGTGTTTATTAATGGAAGCCTCTCAAATATAATCCAGTTAGAATCAGGAATTCCCCAGGGTACCTGTTTAGGCCCCTTGCTTTTTTCAATTTTTACTAACAACATGCCACTGACTTTGAGTAAAGCCATAGTGTCTATGTATGCGGATGACTCAACACTATACACGTCAGCTACTATAGTGACTGAAATGACTGCAACATTCAACAAAGAGCTGCAGTAGTGGCTGGCAAGGAATAACTTAGCCCTAAAAATTTCTGAAACTAAAAGCATTGCATTTTTAAAAGCATTGAATTTGGAACAAAACACTCACTAAACCCTAAACCTCAACTAAACCTTGTAATAAATAATGTAGAACTTCAGCAAGTTGAGATGACTAAAATGCTTGGAGTAACCCTAGATTGTAAACTGTCATGGTCAAAACATATTGATGCAGTAGTAGCTAAGATGGGGAGAAGTCTGTCTATAATAAAGTGATGCTCTGCCTTCTTAACAGCACCATCAACAAGGCAGGCCCTACAGGCCCTAGTTTTGTCACACCTTGACTACTGTTCAGTTGTGTGGTCAGGTGCCACGAAAAAGGACTTAGGAAAATTGCAATTGGCTCAGAACAGGGCAGCACGGCTGGCCCTTGGATGTACACAGAGAGCTAATTTAATAATATGCATGTCAATCTCTCCTGGTTCAAAGTGGAGGAGAGATTGACTTTATCACTACTTTTATTTATGAGAGGTATTGACATGTTGAATGCACCGAGCTGTCTGTTTATACTACTGGCACACAGCACGTACACCCATGCATACCCCACAATACATGCCACAAGAGGTCTCTTCACAGTCCCCAAGTTCAGAACAGACTATGGGAGGCACAGAGTACTACATAGAGCAATGACTACATGGAACTCTATTCCACATCAAGTACCTGAAGCAAGCAGTAAATTTTTATTTAAAAAACAGATAAAAAAACACCTTATGAAACAGCGGGGACTTTGAAGCAACACAAACATTGGCACAGACACATGCATACACACACACAGACGGTAACATACGCACACAGACGGTAACATACACATTCATTTAGTACTGTAGATATGTGGTAGTGGAAGAGTAGGGGCCTGAGGGCACACAGTATGTTGTGAAATCTGTGAATCTATTGTAATGTTTTTAAAACTGTATAAACAGCCTAAATTTTGCTGGACCCCAGGAAGAGTAGCTGCTGCTTTGGCAGCAGCTAATGGGGATCTATAATATACACAAATACAAATACAAACCCATGTCACAGATTTAAACCTGAGAATATGAGTGGGATTTGAGAAAGTGAAGTACTAAACTGTGTGAGGCTAAGTACAAACCTGGTTTCTCAGGTTCTTATGCTTTAAGAACACCTCCCTTTACTTTGCTTTGCCCCATGTTATAATTCTATGTGATGACTCATAAGCTAAGTCATGGTAACTGAAAAACATTGTGACGATCGACGCTAAAAACCTCAGAGCCCTTCTGAGACCCATTAAGCCCTGAGCTGTCCCAAAACATTCTGATTCAACATTTCCTGAAAACTATGGTCTAATCTCCGCCCCCGCCCCAATCCTTTCACACACTGCGTCGACACGCCTTAGATAATGACTTAACCGCGCTGCTCAGCCGTGCCACGCCCGAGCCTGGCGTCTGCCAACACAGCCAGGGCTGCCAATGTCTCCCCAACCCAGAACTGTCCACAAAGAGAACGAAGAAAAAGAGAAATGCCAAAGACAACAGAGATAGACTAAGAGAGACTGAATAACGCACAAAAGCACATTATTCAAATCCACACAGCCCAGTTCTAATGTTGAGAGACAAAATGAGCTTTTAGTTTTTTTTAAACGAATGTGTTACATAAGCCAATGATGGAGTTTGGATGGAGAGCTCGTAGGAAGTGCTGCTGTCCCCGTGGGCAGCCGACAGTTTCTCAATGTTCTGTGTCAAAGGGGTTGAATGAAACGTGGGTGAAGCACAGCAGATGGGAGCAAGAGATGATGTCAGAGCTTTGTGGGATAACCCGCCACCAACTCCCACCTCCCTCTGTTAAGTCCAGCCCTGCTTCTGTTCAAAGTAAACGCTAGACATAACATATGCAGAACATGTCATGAAGCCGTTGAATCCACACTGAAATATTTACAATTGGCTGACCTTGGAGAAAAGATATTTGGAATGGAGACCAATTTTATTTCAATGTCAGATGGCAGCAGTGGTGAAGGCTTCGGAAGAATTACATTAAAGGCCTCATTGTGAGGCAATTGTCTTCTTCTAATGGTGAATTCTAAGGCAGTCTGTTCCTGCCACGCCATGTCTCTCCACACCTTTATAACTACAGACAAGCCCCAAAAATAGTCTGCACCGCCAGTCTTATCTCTGACTTTAAACCCAGTTTTGTAGATATTTATGAAACTCACTAAGCATGACTGAATGGGGCCTGCAGGCATTTTGTGGCAAATATCCCAATGCTGAAGCCTCCACTGCACTGTACAGTACAAACACAGAACACTCACACACACATACACACACACATGCCAGATACTGCTGCTAATCTTTGTAATCAGTGTGATCTCTTTTCTCTGACAGTGTGTGAGGTGAGGGATGATGACTCAAAGTTTTCTCTGCTGTCAAGTCTCCAAGTCATTGTGAAGAGGCCTTCAAGATGGCCGCTGTGTTGATATTTGTTATTTATTAACTTGTACACTATGTGCTGATGTCCGCTGAAAGACATGATTGACAGCCTGGGAATCAAACGCCGATGTCGGATCCACAAAGCCAAAGACCCGTTGGGAGTGCCAGAATGAGTGAGAACATTAACTCCAAAGCCAAATGAACCAGCGAGACAGATTCAATTCAAACCGCACTGAGTCAATCAAGTCTTAATGTGAGATTCTTATCTCTGAATTAAAAGCAGCTGCATATAGAAAGGAAGGCCTCTATTGACAAATAGCCAGACATTTGTTTTCTCTCCGCTTCCTCATTGAACCATTGTTTTTAGCTGTGGTGTGTGTGTGTGTGTGTGTGTGTGTGTGTGTGTGTGTGTGTGTGTGTGTGTGTGTGTGTGTGTGTGTGTGTGTGTGTGTGTGTGTGTGTGTGTGTGTGTGTGTGTGTGTGTGTGTGTGTGTGTGTGTGTGTGTGTGTGTGTGAGAGAGATAGCCATTGTCGTGTCTGTAAGTCTCAGGGTGGCTGGAAACAATATCTCAATTAGACCGGTCGGAGCTCAGAGAGAGGGAGAACTAACCAGAGGCGGTTCATTCTGCTGTTCTGCTGGCTTGGTCTTACCTCATTAAGGCCGAGCAGGGGAAACAAACATCAGCTTTGGGGGATTGATAAACATGGTGGGAGACTAGAGCGAGACTCTAAGGATGAGAAGGATGTGAGGGATGAGAACATATCAGAAGCTCTCTGGTGTGGCACAACTCGGAGCACCACCATTCATCACTCAGGGACGATGGCTTCAAAATGGCTGCCGCCTTGGTTCTCTCTCTCTCTGCACTGCAGTGACCTCCAGCAGAGCACAGCAGCAGAACTTAGGCCATTAAAACACAGGAGAATAGAGTCCAAAATAGGCTGTTTTCCATGAACAGAGATGGGTAGTGGAGTGAAAAAAATAAAAACAGGAGAGAGGGTGAGGAAGGAGAGAGAATGGAGAGTTTACTTACCCGTAGGAGCGACTGGGACTCCTCCTTGGCAGCCTTGCCTTCGGTGGGTGAGGAGTACTGCTGCACCAGATGCCCGGGCTTCTCGGCACCGCCCTGGGGCTGTCCTGACAGGAAGGCCTTGGCGTCGACCCCCCCCAGGCTGAACACCAGGCCTGGGGAGTCCCTGAGCACTGCTGACCCCCCCTTCTGCTGGTGGTGCTGTTGCTCCTGAGAGGCGGCCACAGCATTGAGTAGATGCAGGGCGCCCTGGGGATACTGGGCCGGAGTACCCCTCAGTATGTCCCCGGCCCGCTCCTTAGGCACCCATACTAGGCCTGCTGCGTGGGCTTGGGCCTGGGCCTCTCTGGCCTCCACCCATCCCTTGGGGCCCTGGGTGTCCTTCTCGTCCAGGGCCTCACTCTTCACCCCCCCCTCAGCACCCGGCCCTGCCTCAGCGGCGCGACCCTCCGGGGGAACCAGACTGTAGAGCTTGAGGTCGCCCTTGCTCTCCTCCTTGATGCTGAGGGTGGAGGGGGTGGTGGCGGAGCAGCCGTTGGTGGTGGCGGAGGAAGCGGAGGGATGAGAGGAGGCGGAGGAATCCTGGCAGTGGGCCGTGTTGAAGTGATCCAGAAGTGATGAGGTGTCAGAGGCCGTAAAGCTGCAGTGGCGGCACCGGCAGCAGCCGTGGACTCTCCTGCAGGTGGAAGACAATGGAAGGGTTAATGAAGAAGGGAGGGAGAGTCTACAGGGACAGACATGGAGGGAGGTAGACAACATCAGAGGATGAATAGTGTGCCAGTCTTGACCACGAGAAAGCATACATCGACAGGCAGTGAGAAATATCATCAGGAAATGAATACCAGCGCAACCTTGGTCAACATGAGTGTATGATTTTTAATCAAAACATTATGGGTTCAATCAATTTCAATTGAATGAATCTCACTGGCTAACTCTATCTCGCGCTCATCTCCCAAGCATTCTCCAACCTCCGACCATCATATACTGTATCAAATTCACCAATAATTATGATACACAACATGAAAACTTCAGCTAAATAACCAGTTGGGTTTTGCTCAGAAACATAATGAACCATCACAGCAGGTTCAAAATGCTTTCATTTCCTGTTAATGTAGCCATGTCCCCACAGAGATGTCCAATGCATGGATGCCCAAATAAATAAACACAACTTCCTCGCCCACTCCTGTTTATTTTACCAGCATCAACAAGAGTGCTAGGAGTGTGGCCATTCATCCATAGCCTCAACTTTTCAGACTTATAAGCATGCATGCACGCACGCCTCCAAAAGGCATAATGATCAAAGGGCAGTTACATTATGAATAACTAACTACATTGTTGAATAAAGGCAACGTCCTGTCAGCTTCTCTTTAACTACACTCTACAAAAAAAGGTGCTATCTAGAACCTAAAAGGGTTCTTCAACTTTCCCCATAGGATAACCCTTTGAAGAACCCTTTTTGGTTTCAGGTAGAACCCTTTTAAGTTCCAAGTAGAACACTTTCCAAAAAGGGTTCTTCCTGGAACTAAAAAGGGTTCTCTAACGGTGATAGCCGAAGAACCCTTTTGGAACCCTTTCTTCTAAGAGTGTAATCTAATTATGAAGCAAAAAATATTTAGAATATCTTCCTCCCACCTACCTCCAACTGAAAGGCAAACAAAACAAACAAAAACAACAACAAAAAGTAATTGTTATTGCATTTATGAAATGTAATTACATTTAAAGGAATTCATTTGTGTTGTTGCATTCTAGGATTTAACACTCACAAATTGAATTTCATTCCAAAACGCTATACAGTGCATTTGGAAAGTATTCAGACCCCTTGACTTTTTCCACATTTTGCCTTACATTACAGCCTTATTCTAAAATTGATTAAATTGTGTATATCCCCAATCAATTCACACACAATACCCATAATGACAAAGCAAAAACAGATTTTTAGAAATGTTTGCAAATTTATTAAAAGAGAAAAACTGAAATATGACATTTACATACAGTTGAAGTCGGAAGTTGACATACACTTCGGTTGGAGTCATTAAAACTAGTTTTTCAACCACTCCACAAATGTCTTGTTAACAAACTATAGTTTTGGCAAGTCAGTTAGGACATCTACTTTGTACATGACACAAGACATTTTTCCGTTCAATTGTTTACAGACAGATTATTTCACTTATAATTCACTGCATCACAATTCCAGTGGGTCACAAGTTTACATACACTAAATTGAAAGTGGCTTTAAACAGCTTGGAAAATTCCAGAAAATTATGTCATGGCTTTAGAAGCTTCTGATAGGCTAATTGACATCATTTGAGTCAATTGGGGCTGTACTTCAAGGCCTACCTTCAAACTCAGTGCCTCTTTGCTTGACATCATGGAAAAATCAAGAGAAATCAGCCAAGACCTCAGGAAAAAAATGGTAAACCTCCACAAGTCTGGTTCATCCTTGGGAGCAATTTCCAAACGCCTGAAGGTACCACATTCATCGGTACAAACAATAGTACGTTAGTATAAACACCATGGGACCACGCAGCCGTCATACCCCTCAGTAAGGAGACGCATTCTGTCTCCTAGAGATGAACGTACTTTGGTGCGAAAAGTGCAAGTCAATCCCAGAACAACAGCAAAGGACCTTGTGAAAATGCAGGAGGAAACCGGTACAAAAGTATCTATATCCACAGTAAAACGAGTCCTATATCGACATAACCTGAAGGCCGCTCAACAAAGAAGAAGCCACTGCTCCAAAACCGCCATGAAAAGCCAGACTACGGTTTGCAACTGCACATGGGGACAAAGATTGAACTTTTTGGGAGCTTGATGAAGGCTACACGAAACGTTTGACCCAAGTTAAAAAATTTAAAGGCAATGCTACCAAGTTTTTTTTTTTTTTCCCTTTATTTAACTAGGCAAGTCAGTTAAGAACAAATTCTTATTTTCATTGACAGCCTAGGAACAACGGGTTAACTGCTTTGTTCAGGGGTAGAACGACAGAACGACCTTGTCAGCTCTGGGATTCGATCTTGTAACCTTTCGGTTCCTAGTCCAACGCTCTAACCACTAGGCTACCTGCCGCACCAAATACTAATTGAGTGTATGTAAACCCACTGGGAATGTGTTGAAAGAAATAAAAGCTGAAATAAATCATTCTCTCTACTATTATTCTGACATTTCACATTCCTAAAATAAAGTGGTGATCCTAACTGACCTAACACAGGGAATTTTTACTGGGAATAAATGTCAAGAATTGTGAAAAACTGAGTTTAAATGTATTTGGCTAAGGTGTATGTAAACTTCCGACTTCAACTGTAAGTATTCAGACCCTTCACTCAGTACTTTGTAGAAGCACCTTTGGCAGCAATTACAGCCTCAAGTCTTTTTGGGTATGACCCTACAAGCTTGGCACACCTGTATTTGGGGAGTTTCACCCATTCTTTTCTGTAGATACTCTCAAGCTCTGTCAGGTTAGATGGGGAGCGTTGCTGCACAGCTATTTTCAGGTCTCTCCAGGAATCTTAGGGTTCAAGTCCGGGCTCTGGCTGGGCTCAAGGACACTCAAGGACATTCAGAGACTTGTCCCGAAGCCACTCCTGCGTTGTCTTAGCTGTGTGCTTAGGGTCGTTTTCCTGTTGCACGGTGAACCAAGCTTGTCTGAGGTCCTGAGCGCTCTGGAGCAGGTTTTTATCAAGGATCTCTCGGAACTTTGCTCCGTTCATCTTTGCCTTGATCCTGACTAGTCTCCCAGTCCGTGCCGTTGAAAAACATCCCCACAGCACGATGCTGCCACCTCCATGCTTCACCGTAGGGATGGTGCCAAATTTTATCCAGATGTGACACTTGGCAATCAGGCAAAAGAGTTCAATCTTGGTTTCATCAGACCAGAGAATCATGTTTCTCATGGTCAAAGAGTCTTCAGGGGCCTTTTGGAAAACTCCAAGCGGGCTGTCATGCGCCTCTGTAACGTAACAACATTTGGAAAAAGTCAAGAGGTCTGAATTCTTTCAGAAGGCACTGTATATCCATTTTCTGAAATGTTGGTAAAATCGTTTTTATTGTTTAAAGAAATTATGAAAGAGATTGGTGTTTTTTCACTATCTAATCAGGGCATTTGGTTGTTCAATGACAGACATGTATTTTGTTTAAAATCTATCACTTGATGGTTTCAGTTCTGAGAGACAAATTATCATGTTTCTTTGGGCAAAATGCTATATACATGCCTTACTTTCAGAAAAATAAGTAGTACTGCTAGGTTTTACACAGTCAAATGTCACAAATAACTAAATGGTTTTTTATATTACATTTTTTACAAATTATACATTTGTGTCATCAATATACAGTACCAGTCAAAAGTTTGGAAACACCTACTCATTCAAGGGTTTTTCTTTATTTTTACTATTTTCTACATTGTAGAATAATATTGAAGACATCAAAACAACACATATGGAATCATGTAGTAAACATGTAGAATCATGTAGTAAACAAAAAAGTGTTAAACAAATCAAATTATATTTTAGATTTTAGTTTCTTAAAAGTAGCCACCCAGACCAAAGGACTGATGTCCATTGCTCATGTTTTTTGGTCCAAGCAAGTCTCTTCTTATTATTGGTGTCCTTTAGTAGTGGTTTCTTTGCAGCAATTAGACCTTGAAGGCCTGATTCACTCAGTCTCCTCTGAACAGTTGATGTTGAGATGTGTCTGTTGAACTCTGTGAAACACTTATTTGGGCTGCAATCTGAGGTGCAGTTAACTCTAATGAACTTATCATCTGCAGCAGAGGTAACTCTGGGTCCAGAGGTAACTCTGGGTCCTTTCCTGTGGTGGTCCTCATGAGAGCCAGTTTCATCATAGCGCTTGATGGTTTCTGCGACTGCACTTGAAGAAACTTTCAAAGTTCTTGACATTTTTCGGATTGACTGACCGTCATGTCCTAAAGTAATGATCGACTGTCATTTCCCTTTACTTATTTGAGCTGTTCTTGCCATAATATGGACTTAGTCCAAGGAAAAGAAATTCCACAAATGAACTTCTAACAAGGCACACCTGTTAATTGAAATGCATTACAGTTTACTACCTCATGAAGCTGGTTGAGAGAATGCCAAGAGTGCGCAAAGGTGTCATCAAGGCAAAGGGTGGTGACTTTGAATAATCTCCAATATAAAATATATTTTGATTTGTTTAATACTTTTTTGATTACTGCATGATTCCATATGTGTTATTTTATAGTTTTTATGTCTTCACTATTATTCTACAATGTAGAAAATAGTAAAAATAAAGAAAAACCCTGTAATGAGTAGGCGTGTCCAAACTTTTGACAAGTACTGTATATATATATATATATATTATTTATTTATTTATTTAATGAATAATTCAATAAGGTAATATGAGATCTGTTTGTAAAATGCTTACATTTTTGTCATTTAGCAGATGCTCTTATCTAGATCGACCTACCTTTGCATTAATCTTAAGATAGCTAGGTGAAACAACCACATATCACAGTCAAATATACAGGACACGAACATTCCATTCCAGTTAAACAATGGATACTGAATATAGCATTTAGTTTAAAAAACATTCATACACATCTAAAATCTATAAATAAAAAGTATGAGAACACTAAGGTTTTACACACACATGAAGGTACCCATAAGCCATCATTTCTGATGAAAAAACGTGTGTCTGTGTGTGTCACGATACCAGAATTTTGACTTCAATACCGATACCAGGTTTAGTATCACGATACTTGATACAGAAATGATACCACGGCAAAGAAAATGAAAGAAAGTGTATTAGTTAGTCACAGAATAACCACTGGGTAAAAAAAAATTAAACATTGAAAAATATTTTGATAATTCCATGCAAAACAATTGCATACATTTAGCTCTATCATCAGAGTTATACAGCAAGTAACTGCATGTTTTTCACGATCAATAAACATCAATGATCATGTCATTTCAGATGTCTGAAAGTACCTATCCATTTAATACATAGCTAGCTAAGCAAACAACACAATTTCACTTGCTTCAACAGAGATTAGGCTTTTTGAAAGTGCTTGACATCGGCAAGTCCTCGTCCTGGTAAAGCTGTCAGTCGGATTTCTGTCATCACTACTATAGATGGCAAGCTAATCAAATACTATTTGGATATAGCTATCTAGTTTATCCCCTGAACGTTATCTTGTTAACTAGCCATATTGACGTGATCTGTTATTAGCTAGCTAACCAATTTGAAGTGGTCCATAAATCATGTCTGTCAGCAGTAACCGTAATTAAACACTCTTAAAAAAAATATTGAACATGGGAACATGTTAGCTAACTTCGCTAGCTATGTTGGTTTGAGAAACAATTACATTAGGTCACGATGGACTTGGCAAAGAAAATAAAACTGATGATGATCATAGTGATGAATAATTGAAGAAGAAAAAAAATACAGATGTTTTCATTTTTTATGGAAGATGGCTTTCTATTTATCCCCTTGTTTGCATGTGCCCATCAGCTGCTTGACAAGCAAAGCCCACAAAGGGCGGGAAATGAACCTAAACCACTCATACTTGTCAGGTATAGTTTTTTTTTTTATATCACTCAAATATCCAATTAATGGTGGCTAATATTGAGAGATATCGTGAGGCTACCCTACGTCTCTGAAATGACATGATCAGTTGTTGCAGTTACTTGCTGTTTAACTCTGATGATAGAGCTAAATGTGTGTAACTGTTTTGCATGGAATAATCAGACAATTGTAGGTCTGACTATGCTCTTCAAGAGGTGATGATATTACAACCAAATAGTAAAAATGCATTTAACAATCCTTTGAAAATGGCACGCACTTGTCAATGGTTTTAGCGGAGCTGTGGGACTCTTTGCCCCCCAGCAGGCAAATCGAACGTTCTACACCTTATTGTAAAACTTTATTGAAAACAACCTATACATTACATTTGTCTTATGCAAAACCATATCTGAGACTCACAGCATACAAAATAATTGTGCAATTACATCTAAACTGTTTAAAAATGTAATTTGCTACATACAAGGGATAATTTGATAATATTGGGTGAAATGACATACATAGGACCAATGATTCATTAATCATTACAGCTAAATAATTGTATTGTATTAAATAAATAAATAGTTTGGTTTCTAAACATTAAAAAAGCTTTGAAGCTCATTTCTGAAGCTTCTAGAGCATATTGTAATAGTCTACACACCATAGAAATACAAAGGATTTTACACAGCATACTACAATTCCCAAAGTGCATTTCAACTCCCAGGGTGCAATGCTCCACCAAGGGCTGCTGGCTGGCTAGCGGCTACTGCTAGCAAGCCCAGCCCAGACAAACGTGACATAGTCTAAATCTATCGCTGTCATAGCCAAGTTATGAGGGCATTTCACATTACTTTTGGGTTGTAATCATATTATTTGTATTTTATTTCACCTTTATTTAACCAGGTAGGCTAGTTGAGAACAAGTTCTCATTTACAACTGCGACTTGCCCAAAATAAAGCAAAGCAGTTCGACACATAAAACAACATACACATACAACAATTATAATGCTCAAATGAACGTCATACTGAGTATATGTTAATGGCAATGTCACTCAAAAATATTTCAAATTTAGTTGCAAGTAGAATAACGTTACAATGCAAATGTAATGTGTGAAAGAGTTTTTAAAAACATTTTCCCTTGCACTGCACTGCTTTGTAACACCTTTTGCATAGTTGTTTCGGTGGGCTGGCCCTCATCATCTGCTCTGTAAGCAACGTATTCCCATAGTTCACTTTTGGAGACAGTTTGGTCAACAAGCTGCGGGCGTGGATGTATGATGTATTCATTTAAATAAGCCATGCTGTCGGCATTTTCTCTCTCCTCTCACTTGCTTGTCAAAACCCTGGCTAGCTTACTACTGCCCCCTTGAGAAGATTCAAACAAATTAGTAGACAGACTCCATCCGCTCAATCCGTATATATGACGTGAGACATATTTGACAGAAGCACCGAAAATAACAATTCTAGTACTGAACCGTTTTTCCATGTTCAAGTATCGAAAAAGTACCGAAGCTTAGGTATACCGTGCAACACTAGTGTGTGTGTGTGTGTGCGTGTGTGTATGAATGCGTGAGTGCCTACTCTGTGCATGTGCGGTGCATGCCTACGTGTGACTCTGTGACTGTGTATATGTTAGTAACTGTGTGCATGCATGCCTCCATGAGTGTGTGTGCCTAACTTCTCTACAGAGTAATCTGGCTAAACACTTCACAGATGCTGAACAAAGGAACAGCAACCTCTGCGTCTCTCTCCCTCCCTCTAGTCTCTGTCAGTCAGCATTATGGCTTCGAGCCACGAGAGGTCCTGCCTTCTACCTGGTTTTACACCATAGAGGTCTTCTACCTGGTTTTACACCGATTACACCATAGATGTCTTCTACCTGGTTTTACACCGATTACACCATAGAGGTCTACCACCTGGTTTTACACTGATTACACCATAGAGGTCTACCACCTGGTTTTACACTGATTACACCATAGAGGTCTACCACCTGGTTTTACACTGATTACACCATAGAGGTCTACCACCTGGTTTTACACCGATTACACCATAGAGGTCTTCTACCTGGTTTTACACTGATTACACCATAGAGGTCTTCTACCTGGTTTTACACTGATTACACCATAGAGGTCTACCACCTGGTTTTACACCTATTACACCATAGAGGTCTACCACCTGGGTTTACACCGATTACACCATAGAGGACTTCTACCTGGTTTTACACCGATTACACCATAGAGGACGTCTACCTGGTTTTACACCAATTACACCATAGAGGTATTCTACCTGGTTTTACACTGATTAAACCATAGAGGTATTCTACCTGGTTTTACACTGATTAAACCATAGAGGTATTCTACCTGGTTTTACACTGATTAAACCATAGAGGAATTCTACCTGGTTTTACACTGATTAAACCATAGAGGCCTTTTACCTGGTTTTACACTGATTACACCAAAGAGGTCTTCCACCTGGTTTTACACCAATTACACCATAATGGTCTTTCACCTGTTTTACACTGACTACACCATAGAGTCCTTCCATTTGGATTTACACCAGCTGTAGAAGAGATGTGAAGCCCTGCCTTAAACCAGGTTTTACACCTGTAACAGCAAAGGGGAAGCCATCAGGATCGGTTGAACTGACAGGTGAGATCAGTTAACCCAGCAATCAGCTTGTTCCCAATCAAGCCCTGTAGCAGAACCTAAAGAATAAGGTGCTCTAACTATAAATCAGGAAGAAGTGAGGAGAGACAGGCTTTCATCATCGAGAAGAGCCTGTTTTCCCCAGCATGCAGTGCGGGAAGTGTGTTCGCTTAGAGACTCAGGGGCAGAAGGAACAAGATCAAAGCCTTTGGAATTTCAGTACGCATAGGTGTGTGTGTGTGTGTGCATATATTGTGTGTATAGTGTGTGTGTGTGTGTGTGTGTGTGTGTGTGTGTGTGTGTGTGTGTGTGTGTGTGTGTGCATATTGTGTGTGTGTGTGTGTGTGTGTGTGTGTGTGTGTGTGTGTGTGTGTGTGTGTGTGTGTGTGTGTGTGTGTGTGTGTGTGTGTGTGTGTGCGCATATTGTGTGTGTGTGTGTGTGTGTGTGTGTGTGTGTGTGTGTGTGTGTGTGTGTGTGCATATTGTGTGTGTGTGTGTGTGTGTGCATATTGTGTGTGTGTGTGTGTGTGCATATTGTGTGTGTGTGTGTGTGTGTGTGTGTGTGTGTGTGTGTGTGTGTGTGTGTGTGTGTGTGTGTGTGTGTGTGTGTGTGTGTGTGTGTGTGTGTGTGTGTGTGTGTGTGTGTGTGTGTGTGTGTGTGTAGTCTCTGCAGGCAGGCTTCTCTGATTATCTGTACTGTTTACATCTCAAAGGACCGCTGCACCAGGCCAAGAGGCCAGCTATGCCTCTAAAGAATGTCCTGAACATCTGTGATTTTTCAACGCAGCAGCGCATCCAATAATACGCTCTCAACTCCCCACAAACATACTCACCCTCAAAACAGTGCCTGAGGAAGGCCCGCAGCATCGTCAAGCACCCCACACACCTCAGCCCCGAGCCGCTCACTCCATTACCGTAGGGCAGACGATAACAGAACATGAGGTCTGATACCAACAGGCTCAGAGACAGTTTCTATCTACAAGCCATCAGACTGATGAACACTTGAACTGGACTGGCCACCTGTACTGACGCTCCACACCTTAGCACACACTACTGTTGCACGGAATACCGAAACTTTGTTACTTTTTCAACAACCCCCCCAAAAAACGGTTCAGTACTAGAATTTTTTTTACATGTGGTACTTCTGTCAAGTGTGTTTCACATGATTGAGAGGATCAAGTCTGCATCAGCGCAGCCCCTTTATAGTGCGAAGAGCAGAGTGCCTGCTCCACTTAGTCATTCATTGCTAGGGCTGTCTGGGCTGCATTGATAGCTCCCCAGTCCCCACTCATGCTGCACAGATGTTAACAAACTTGAATAATGCAACACGGCATGTAGAAATGTTGAAACTGTTCATTGCTTTTCGCAAAACAATGTCCGTACAGGCTAGAAAACTTTCACAATGCAAGGTGAAACCGGTAGCTTCCAGCTTTAATTGTAGGCTAACTTTCCTTGCTAGCTTACAGCTGAATTCACTAGAATAGTACTTTGTTTGTGATAATGTGCAAACCATCACGCAAAAAATGCTGATTTCTGAGCTGATTGTGACCAAAAACGTCCCTAGCCACCAAAAAGTAATTCACTTCTTCGTCTCTCTCGCCTTCCATCTGGTTTCCACTAGATTCCATTCATAGGTTGCACCTTCGTCACTTGGTCGCATCATGCCATTGTTACGAACGTTCTCATTGTTAGGAACGTTCTCAAGCCACCCCGCGTCATAGTGGTGCCCTAAAGTGGTGATAAGCCCAGTCATTCTGGAAGGTGTTTAACTACTGTTTTGTCTAAATTACACTATAGTGCCTCGAAATATCATGACATTGCTAAAGTAGTCAAATATTTAGTAGAAAACAATTTTGCCAACATTATCATGTTGTCAAATGTACTCTAGACAGATGGCATTAGCTAGCAAAGTTCGTCAAAACTATGCTAACGTTAGCTAGCTAATATCCAGTGGCCTCCCCTCAATCTTAACTAGCTAGCTAACATTATACTACATCCAAAGGCAATCTGGTGACATCAAAATGATGACGAAAGGTTTTGCTACTAATTATTTGCCTCATTTTGAATGTCATTGTATTTCCAAGCCAAAGTAATGTCTAGAGTACATTTGAAATCGTCATCAGCGCTCACTGACGATGTATTGAGTAGAATGCTCAGTCGGGCATCAATCCAAAACAAGCATTAAAAACAATATTGTGACGAAACATGCAACCCATCAAAGTCAGATTCCACAGCCACATTCTGCATAGTGAATGACATCATTGCTTTCTTAAAGAGACATTGCATACGTTTATAAAATAAAAGATTGCTTCTTCTATGCAAATGGGGTTGTCAGTACAATAAAATAATATGTTCTCCTAGCAGTTGACAATAAAATAATATGTTCTCCTAGCAGTTGACAATAAAATAATATGTTCTCTTCACAGTTGACAATAAAATAATATGTTCTCCTAGCAGTTGACAATAAAATAATATGTTCTCCTAGCAGTTGACAATAAAATAATATGTTCTCATAGCAGTTGACAATAAAATAATATGTTCTCTTCACAGTTGACAATAAAATAATATGTTCTCCTAGCAGTTGACAATAAAATAATATGTTCTCTTCACAGTTGACAATAAAATAATATGTTCTCCTAGCAGTTGACAATAAAATAATATGTTCTCTTCACAGTTGACAATAAAATAATATGTTCTCCTAGCAGTTGACAATAAAATAATATGTTCTCTTCACAGTTGACAATAAAATAATATGTTCTCCTAGCAGTTGACAATAAAATAATATGTTCTCTTCACAGTTGACAATAAAATAATATGTTCTCCTAGCAGTTGACAATAAAATAATATGTTCTCTTCACAGTTGACAATAAAATAATATGTTCTCCTAGCAGTTGACAATAAAATAATATGTTCTCTTCACAGTTGACAATAAAATAATATGTTCTCCTAGCAGTTGACAATAAAATAATATGTTCTCCTAGCAGTTGACAATAAAATAATATGTTCTCTTCACAGTTGACAATAAAATAATATGTTCTCTTCACAGTTGACAATAAAATAATATGTTCTCTTCGCAGTTGACAATAAAATAATATGTTCTCCTAGCAGTTGACAATAAAATAATATGTTCTCCTAGCAGTTGACAATAAAAGAATATGTTCTCTTCACAGTTGACAATAAAATAATATGTTCTCCTAGCAGTTGAAAATAAAAGAATATGTTCTCTTCACAGTTGACAATAAAATAATATGTTCTCCTAGCAGTTGACAATAAAATAATATGTTCTCTTCACAGTTGACAATAAAATAATATGTTCTCCTAGCAGTTGACAATAAAATAATATGTTCTCCTAGCAGTTGACAATAAAATAATATGTTCTCTTCACAGTTGACAATAAAATAATATGTTCTCCTAGCAGTTGACAATAAAATAATATGTTCTCCTAGCAGTTGACAATAAAATAATATGTTCTCTTCACAGTTGACAATAAAATAATATGTTCTCCTAGCAGTTGACAATAAAATAATATGTTCTCTTCACAGTTGACAATAAAATAATATGTTCTCCTAGCAGTTGACAATAAAATAATATGTTCTCCTAGCAGTTGACAATAAAATAATATGTTCTCTTCACAGTTGACAATAAAATAATATGTTCTCTTCACAGTTGACAATAAAATAATATGTTCTCCTAGCAGTTGACAATAAAATAATATGTTCTCCTAGCAGTTGACAATAAAATAATATGTTCTCTTCACAGTTGACAATAAAATAATATGTTCTCTTCACAGTTGACAATAAAATAATATGTTCTCCTAGCAGTTGACAATAAAATAATATGTTCTCCTAGCAGTTGACAATAAAATAATATGTTCTCTTCACAGTTGACAATAAAATAATATGTTCTCTTCACAGTTGACAATAAAATAATATGTTCTCTTCACAGTTGACAATAAAATAATATGTTCTCTTCACAGTTGACAATAAAATAATATGTTCTCTTCACAGTTGACAATAAAATAATATGTTCTCTTCACAGTTGACAATAAAATAATATGTTCTCTTCACAGTTGACAATAAAATAATATGTTCTCCTAGCAGTTGACAATAAAATAATATGTTCTCTTCACAGTTGACAATAAAATAATATGTTCTCTTCACAGTTGACAATAAAATAATATGTTCTCCTAGCAGTTGACAATAAAATAATATGTTCTCTTCACAGTTGACAATAAAATAATATGTTCTCTTCACAGTTGACAATAAAATAATATGTTCTCTTCACAGTTGACAATAAAATAATATGTTCTCTTCACAGTTGACAATAAAATAATATGTTCTCTTCACAGTTGACAATAAAATAATATGTTCTCTTCACAGTTGACAATAAAATAATATGTTCTCCTAGCAGTTGACAATAAAATAATATGTTCTCCTAGCAGTTGACAATAAAATAATATGTTCTCCTAGCAGTTGACAATAAAAGAATATGTTCTCTTCACAGTTGACAATAAAATAATATGTTCTCCTAGCAGTTGACAATAAAATAATATGTTCTCCTAGCAGTTGACAATAAAATAATATGTTCTCCTAGCAGTTGACAATAAAATAATATGTTCTCTTCACAGTTGACAATAAAATAATATGTTCTCTTCACAGTTGACAATAAAATAATATGTTCTCTTCACAGTTGACAATAAAATAATATGTTCTCTTCACAGTTGACAATAAAATAATATGTTCTCTTCACAGTTGACAATAAAATAATATGTTCTCTTCACAGTTGACAATAAAATAATATGTTCTCTTCACAGTTGACAATAAAATAATATGTTCTCTTCACAGTTGACAATAAAATAATATGTTCTCCTAGCAGTTGACAATAAAATAATATGTTCTCTTCACAGTTGACAATAAAATAATATGTTCTCTTCACAGTTGACAATAAAATAATATGTTCTCTTCACAGTTGACAATAAAATAATATGTTCTCTTCACAGTTGACAATAAAATAATATGTTCTCTTCACAGTTGACAATAAAATAATATGTTCTCTTCACAGTTGACAATAAAATAATATGTTCTCTTCACAGTTGACAATAAAATAATATGTTCTCTTCACAGTTGACAATAAAATAATATGTTCTCTTCACAGTTGACAATAAAATAATATGTTCTCCTAGCAGTTGACAATAAAATAATATGTTCTCCTAGCAGTTGACAATAAAATAATATGTTCTCCTAGCAGTTGACAATAAAAGAATATGTTCTCTTCACAGTTGACAATAAAATAATATGTTCTCCTAGCAGTTGACAATAAAATAATATGTTCTCCTAGCAGTTGACAATAAAATAATATGTTCTCTTCACAGTTGACAATAAAATAATATGTTCTCTTCACAGTTGACAATAAAATAATATGTTCTCTTCACAGTTGACAATAAAATAATATGTTCTCCTAGCAGTTGACAATAAAATAATATGTTCTCCTAGCAGTTGACAATAAAATAATATGTTCTCCTAGCAGTTGACAATAAAAGAATATGTTCTCTTCACAGTTGACAATAAAATAATATGTTCTCTTCACAGTTGACAATAAAATAATATGTTCTCCTAGCAGTTGACAATAAAAGAATATGTTCTCTTCACAGTTGACAATAAAATAATATGTTCTCCTAGCAGTTGACAATAAAATAATATGTTCTCCTAGCAGTTGACAATAAAATAATATGTTCTCTTCACAGTTGACAATAAAATAATATGTTCTCTTCACAGTTGACAATAAAATAATATGTTCTCCTAGCAGTTGACAATAAAATAATATGTTCTCTTCACAGTTGACAATAAAATAATATGTTCTCTTCACAGTTGACAATAAAATAATATGTTCTCTTCACAGTTGACAATAAAATAATATGTTCTCCTAGCAGTTGACAATAAAATAATATGTTCTCCTAGCAGTTGACAATAAAATAATATGTTCTCTTCCCAGTTGACAATAAAATAATATGTTCTCTTCACAGTTGACAATAAAATAATATGTTCTCCTAGCAGTTGACAATAAAATAATATGTTCTCTTCACAGTTGACAATAAAATAATATGTTCTCTTCACAGTTGACAATAAAATAATATGTTCTCTTCACAGTTGACAATAAAATAATATGTTCTCCTAGCAGTTGACAATAAAAGAATATGTTCTCTTCACAGTTGACAATAAAATAATATGTTCTCCTAGCAGTTGACAATAAAATAATATGTTCTCTTCACAGTTGACAATAAAATAATATGTTCTCCTAGCAGTTGACAATAAAATAATATGTTCTCTTCACAGTTGACAATAAAATAATATGTTCTCTTCACAGTTGACAATAAAATAATATGTTCTCCTAGCAGTTGACAATAAAATAATATGTTCTCTTCACAGTTGACAATAAAATAATATGTTCTCTTCACAGTTGACAATAAAATAATATGTTCTCCTAGCAGTTGACAATAAAAGAATATGTTCTCTTCACAGTTGACAATAAAATAATATGTTCTCCTAGCAGTTGACAATAAAAGAATATGTTCTCTTCACAGTTGACAATAAAATAATATGTTCTCCTAGCAGTTGACAATAAAAGAATATGTTCTCTTCACAGTTGACAATAAAATAATATGTTCTCCTAGCAGTTGACAATAAAATAATATGTTCTCTTCACAGTTGACAATAAAATAATATGTTCTCCTAGCAGTTGACAATAAAATAATATGTTCTCTTCACAGTTGACAATAAAATAATATGTTCTCTTCACAGTTGACAATAAAATAATATGTTCTCCTAGCAGTTGACAATAAAATAATATGTTCTCCTAGCAGTTGACAATAAAATAATATGTTCTCTTCACAGTTGACAATAAAATAATATGTTCTCCTAGCAGTTGACAATAAAATAATATGTTCTCTTCACAGTTGACAATAAAATAATATGTTCTCCTAGCAGTTGACAATAAAATAATATGTTCTCCTAGCAGTTGACAATAAAATAATATGTTCTCCTAGCAGTTGACAATAAAATAATATGTTCTCCTAGCAGTTGACAATAAAATAATATGTTCTCTTCACAGTTGACAATAAAATAATATGTTCTCTTCACAGTTGACAATAAAATAATATGTTCTCTTCACAGTTGACAATAAAATAATATGTTCTCCTAGCAGTTGACAATAAAATAATATGTTCTCTTCACAGTTGACAATAAAAGAATATGTTCTCTTCGCAGTTGACAATAAAATAATATGTTCTCTTCGCAGTTGACAATAAAATAATATGTTCTCCTAGCAGTTGACAATAAAATAATATGTTCTCTTCGCAGTTGACAATAAAATAATATGTTCTCCTAGCAGTTGACAATAAAATAATATGTTCTCTTCACAGTTGACAATAAAATAATATGTTCTCTTCGCAGTTGACAATAAAATAATATGTTCTCTTCACAGTTGACAATAAAATAATATGTTCTCTTCGCAGTTGACAATAAAATAATATGTTCTCTTCACAGTTGACAATAAAATAATATGTTCTCTTCACAGTTGACAATAAAATAATATGTTCTCCTAGCAGTTGACAATAAAATAATATGTTCTCTTCGCAGTTGACAATAAAATAATATGTTCTCCTAGCAGTTGACAATAAAATAATATGTTCTCTTCACAGTTGACAATAAAATAATATGTTCTCTTCACAGTTGACAATAAAATAATATGTTCTCTTCACAGTTGACAATAAAATAATATGTTCTCTTCGCAGTTGACAATAAAATAATATGTTCTCTTCGCAGTTGACAATAAAATAATATGTTCTCTTCGCAGTTGACAATAAAATAATATGTTCTCTTCGCAGTTGACAATAAAATAATATGTTCTCTTCGCAGTTGACAATAAAATAATATGTTCTCCTAGCAGTTGACAATAAAATAATATGTTCTCCTAGCAGTTGACAATAAAATAATATGTTCTCTTCACAGTTGACAATAAAATAATATGTTCTCTTCGCAGTTGACAATAAAATAATATGTTCTCTTCGCAGTTGACAATAAAATAATATGTTCTCTTCACAGTTGACAATAAAATAATATGTTCTCTTCACAGTTGACAATAAAATAATATGTTCTCTTCACAGTTGACAATAAAATAATATGTTCTCTTCGCAGTTGACAATAAAATAATATGTTCTCTTCGCAGTTGACAATAAAATAATATGTTCTCTTCACAGTTGACAATAAAATAATATGTTCTCTTCACAGTTGACAATAAAATAATATGTTCTCTTCACAGTTGACAATAAAATAATATGTTCTCTTCACAGTTGACAATAAAATAATATGTTCTCTTCGCAGTTGACAATAAAATAATATGTTCTCTTCGCAGTTGACAATAAAATAATATGTTCTCCTAGCAGTTGACAATAAAATAATATGTTCTCCTAGCAGTTGACAATAAAATAATATGTTCTCTTCGCAGTTGACAATAAAATAATATGTTCTCCTAGCAGTTGACAATAAAATAATATGTTCTCCTAGCAGTTGACAATAAAATAATATGTTCTCTTCACAGTTGACAATAAAATAATATGTTCTCTTCGCAGTTGACAATAAAATAATATGTTCTCTTCGCAGTTGACAATAAAATAATATGTTCTCTTCGCAGTTGACAATAAAATAATATGTTCTCCTAGCAGTTGACAATAAAATAATATGTTCTCTTCGCAGTTGACAATAAAATAATATGTTCTCCTAGCAGTTGACAATAAAATAATATGTTCTCTTCACAGTTGACAATAAAATAATATGTTCTCTTCGCAGTTGACAATAAAATAATATGTTCTCTTCACAGTTGACAATAAAATAATATGTTCTCTTCACAGTTGACAATAAAATAATATGTTCTCTTCACAGTTGACAATAAAATAATATGTTCTCTTCGCAGTTGACAATAAAATAATATGTTCTCTTCACAGTTGACAATAAAATAATATGTTCTCTTCACAGTTGACAATAAAATAATATGTTCTCTTCACAGTTGACAATAAAATAATATGTTCTCTTCACAGTTGACAATAAAATAATATGTTCTCTTCACAGTTGACAATAAAATAATATGTTCTCTTCACAGTTGACAATAAAATAATATGTTCTCTTCGCAGTTGACAATAAAATAATATGTTCTCTTCACAGTTGACAATAAAATAATATGTTCTCTTCGCAGTTGACAATAAAATAATATGTTCTCTTCACAGTTGACAATAAAATAATATGTTCTCTTCGCAGTTGACAATAAAATAATATGTTCTCTTCACAGTTGACAATAAAATAATATGTTCTCTTCGCAGTTGACAATAAAAGAATATGTTCTCTTCACAGTTGACAATAAAAGAATATGTTCTCTTCACAGTTGACAATAAAATAATTCCTAAATGTAAGGGATTGTTTGTCATCTGTAGCCCCATGATATCAGCTAAAACAAGCTCAATAACTCACTGCATGCACACACTCCTATTGAATAATACTAATTCACCTGTATTGTGAATAGAACCACATCTTGATTTACCTAGTTTATCAATATAGATTTACCATTCAACTAAATGTTTTCTTGTAGGTAGATTGGTAAAAACAAAGTCAAATTGGTTGTATAATTGATTAAATTAATGCAAAATAATTTACATAAACATTGTAAAATGTAATGATATTGAACTCAAAGATGCCCAACGATTGAACAGAGCAGTAGTTGCGTTTATTTGTCTGGATAAAGTGCTAATTTGCCTTCTTGTTTTGTTGCGGTATTGTTTTGCTATCGTTGTGGTATCAAATACCGTGATGGTATCGAGTATCATGAAACTAGACGTGATTTTGGTATCGAAGTCAAAATTCTGGTATTGTGACAACACTTAGTACACACACACTCATCCACACACACAATACACACACACATATACATTCATGCTACACATACATCACAACTGATGCTACCAGTCTCTTACTATTATTGCCAAATACTTCACAATGTATACATTTGCCCCCCTATTCCCACTTGGACTATAAATTGTGTCTTCCTGTATTAGACTTACGCTAAAAAATGTCTTATATTCTACCGAAGATATTTACTTTATGTTCGTATTCTTATATTTTATTATTTCTTAATGTTGTAGCATTGTCGAGAAGGAACCTGGAAGTAAGCATTTGCAACTTGAAACACGGGGCCAACAAGCACACTTGCAATAGTGAGGAAAATCTATATCAGCATGTACTCTCACGCACATACACACAATGAGACAAACAGAAACACACAAACACACACATGCATGCACGCACGCACGCACACACACACGCCAGCATTCGTTTCATCACTCACACACTCAGCCTACACACCTATTCAGACCCTAGAGAACCTAGAAAATACGCTGTAGCTCTAGACTGTACTAAACGTTCCGACGCCCTCTTGCTCATGCCCCAACTACAAACCAGGAAGAAGTGAGGAGAGACAGGCTTTCATCATCAAGAAGAGTCTGTTTTCCCAGCATGCAGTGTGTCAATGAGTTCGCTTAAAGTCAGACACAGGGGCAGAGGAACAAGATCAAAGCCCTTGGAATCCAGCACACATAGGTGTGTGTGTGTGTGTGTGTGTGTGTGTGTGTGTGTGTGTGTGTGTGTGTGTGTAGTCTCTGCAGGCAGGCTTCTCTGATTATCTGTACTGTTTACATCTCAAAGGACCGCTGCACCAGGCCAAGAGGCCAGCTATGCCTCTAATGAATGTCCTGAACATCTGTGATTTTTCAATGTAGCAGCGCATCCAATAATACGCTCTCAACCCCCCAAACACATGCACACACATACTCACTCACACAAGGCTCTACGCGGACCTTTTTTACAAGGAGCACGTGTGAGCCTAAGTGGAAAAATGTAGGCGCATACAAAGACATTTAGGAGCACCACATTAAATGTTTGATGTAATAGCGCTAGAATCCTTCATTTTTATAGGCGCACTGGTGCTCCTAAATAAAAATTCCAGGTCGCACAGCAAAATATTTAGGCGCATATGCAAGTAAAATGTTTGCACTGTAGAACCCTGTCACACACACAAGGCCACAAGCATACTTGTGATAGTGCGGAAAATCTACAGTATACTAGCATGTACTCTCACGCACATACACAAAATAAGACACACAGAGACAGACACATGCACGCACGCTCGACGCCCACACACACACACACACAGACCAGCATACGTTTCATAACTCACATCGCACACAGTCAGCCAACGCACCTATCCTCTGGGCTAGCGTAGCGCGGTTTTCTTCAACAACTATTTTCCTCCAAGACCAGAAAACAAACAACATTACATACAAATTCAATTACAGCTTCATGAGAATAAACGGACAAGTGTGCAACCTGAGACACACTGGTTGTTTTCCGTGGTTTTATTACAGGGGAGTTATGGTGAGCGATAGAGACAGAGCCTCCTCCACGGCCAGTCCTTCCAGCCGCAGACACTTTCACTTATCATTACGCTTTAAAATGAGAAGACAAACAGCTCCTTCTCCCTCTCTCTCTATTTATCTCTCTCTCCCTCTCTCTCGCTCCTACTTTTCTTTCATTCTCTTTTTTTCTCCCTCACTACTGAAGGCAGCAACAGCTCACACACATAAAGGACAGCCTGAGTCCAACATAAATCGCTATCCTCTCCTCTGCCGACCTCACTGACAGCAAACACAAATATTTCTGTCGACCCAAAACCGAAATTTGATCATTGGCTAGCCCAGGGACGTGGTGTAACGGGCTCTTCTCTGGATGTTCCCTGGCTGTAAAATAGAATTACAGTAGACTATCATTTGCCAGATATTGTTTCTGCTAAAATGCATATGGATTGATGTTGTTTATTGATTGGATTAGGGTCAGACTAAGACACCACTGATACATAAAAGTTTACATTTTGTTTTACAAAACTGTAATGCTGTTCAACAAAATATTCTTTAAAGTTTCAAATAAGCACCACATTATCAGCTAAAATGCAGACATTTTACAGTATATTTAAATATGTAAATTCATACTTGGGAATAAATCGTTTTTAATGATTCTTGCTTTATTCATGACCTCGTACCCACTCTAAATTTAACAAATTACAGAACTGGGAATAATGAGGTGGTTTAATTGAGGTGTGTCTTCAAATAGAATACCGACATTTATGGCTCAATTACTGCCATATAAATAGTTTAAGTATTAGCAATTATTTTTACACAAAGCTGTGAAAAGTCTTTATTTGTTTCCACGGTAGATTGATGAAAAGGCAATGCAATTTAATTTATTTAATTCAATTAAGGAAAAGTTAACATAAGTTCCTTCCAATTTACTAAACTAACTGTCTAACAGTCATTTAAATGCATTGTTCGTCTTGTCTCTTTGTGGTTTAAAAATGATTTTAACCTTTGAGTAATTGTTTAAGCCATGAGAAGAACAATGATATCTATAAATTGAATAAGCAGAGTTGGGGAGAGAGGGGTAAGTTGAGCAATTATTTTTGATTCAGCTTCACTCTGTCAAGGGAAATATAATATTCTTTCTAACAAAGATATCTAAATACATTTCAGGATGTTGTGAATCCCTGGAAAGAATCAGAATTCATGTCAACATTACAGTTTTGAAGTCATCTCTTGGCAAAACTTACTCCGAGTATGGGGTAAGTTGAGCAATGGGATAGGGTAAGTTAAGCTGCCTACATACAGTTGAAGTCGGAAGTTCAGATACACCTTATCCAAATACATTTAAACTCCTTTTTTCACAATTCCTGACATTTAATCCTAGTAAAAATTCCCTGTCTTAGGTCAGTTAGGATCACCACTTTATTTTAAGAATGTGAAATGTCAGAATAATAGTAGAGAGAATGGTTTATTTCAGCTTTTATTTCTTTCATCACATTCCCAGTGGGTCAGAAGTTTACATACACTCAATTAGTATTTGGTATCATTGCCTTTAAATTGTTTAACTTGGGTCAAACGTTTCGGGTAGCCTTCCACAAGCGTCCCACAATAAGTTGGGTGAATTTTGGCCCATTCCTCCTGACAGAGCTGGTGTAACTGAGTAAGTTTTGTAGGCTTCCTTGCTCGCACACGCTTTTTCAGTTCTGCCCACAAATGTTCTATAGGATTGAGGTCAGGGCTTTGTGATGGCCACTCCAATACATTGACTTTGTTGTCCTTAAGCCATTTTGCCACAACTTTGGAAGTATGCTTGGTGTCATTGTCCATTTGGAAGACCCATTTGCGACCAAGCTTTAATTTCCTGACTGATGTCTTGAGATGTTGCTTCAATATATCCACATACTTTTCCTTCCTCATGACGCCATCTATTTTATGAAGTCCCCCAGTCCCTCCTGCAGCAAAGCACCCCCAAAACATGATGCTAACACCCCCGTGCTTCACGGTTGGGATGGTGTTCTTCGGCTTGCAATCCTCCCCCTTTTTCTTCCAAACATAACGATGGTCATTATGGCCGAACAGTTACATTTTTGTTTCCTCAGACAACACAGGACATTTCTTCAAAAAGTACGATCTTTGTCCCCATGTGCAGTTGCAAACCGTAGTCTGGCTTTTTTCTGGCGGTTTTGGAGCAGTGGCTTCTTCCTTGCTGAGTGGCCTTTCAGGTTATGTCACAATAGGACTCGTTTTACTGTGGATATCGATACTTTTGCAACTGTTTCCTCCAACATATTCACAAGGTCCTTTGCTGTTGCTCTGGGATTGATTTGCACTTTTCACACCAAAGTACGTTCATCTCTATGAGAAAGAACGCGTCTCCTTCTTGAACAATATGACGGCTGTGTGTTCCCATGGTGTTTATACTTGCGTACTATTGTTTGTACAGATGAACGTGGTACCTTCAGGCATTTGGACATTGCTCCCAAGGATGAACCAGACTTGTGGAGGTGTACAATGTTTTTTCTGAGGTCTTGGCACATTTCTTTTGATTTTCCCATGATGTCAAGCAAAGAGGCACTTGAGTTTGAAGGTAGGCCTTGAAATACATCCACAGGTACACCTCCAAATGACTCAAATTATGTCAATTAGCCTATCAGAAGCTTCTAAAGCCATGACATCATTTTCTGGAATTTTCCAAGCTGTTTAAAGCCACTTTCAATTTAGTGTATGTAAACTTCTGACCCACTGGAATTGTGATGCAGTGAATTATAAGTGAAATATTCTGTCTGTAAACAATTGAACGGAAAAATGTCTTGTGTCATGTACAAAGTAGATGTCCTAACTGACTTGCCAAAACTATAGTTTGTTAACAAGACATTTGTGGAGTGGTTGAAAAACAAGTTTTAATGACTCCATCCTAAGTGTATGTAAACTTCCGACTTCAACTGTATGTCTGTATTGAATGAAATATTACCACTACCTTTTTAAAACCATGTCCATCTTTATTTCCCAAACACAATTCAACACAATCAAAAAAGTTCAACTTACGAAAGGGCAAACATTTTGACTATATTAGCCCACACAATTAAAATGATGCACGTTCATGCTAGGTTTAGGAGCTCATATTGAAACTTTTAGACACCCCAACTGATGTACAGTATAGAACAATCTTAAAAGTATCTACTTTTTAGATACAAGCATCATAAAACCTCTAAAACAATACATTAATTTGGCTCTGTGAAAATCAGTTTTATGGACCTAACTTGCTAACCACTTTTTAATGGTTTCTTCCTTCACAGACTCCACGAAATGATGACCTCTTCCTAAATATTTGGTCAAATGATTAATTTTGTGTATGGCTTCCTAGAAACAAGGGTGGCTCAACTTACCCCTTTGGCTCACCTTATCCCACTCTTCCCTAGGATATTTGAGGAAATTGCAATTGATTTGAAAACAAGTAAATGTTGATGTGAACACACGTTCAAGAATCCCCACCACCACACACAAATAAATGTGGTGCACACACACACGCATCTACACACGCACGCACGCACACACACCCAGCCAAATGTTTTTTTGCCAGTCCAGATGTATCTGTCTGTACAAGGCTAGCTGCAGTCATACACTAGTGGATGATTTAGGACAGAGCAAGATGGCGTTTTGGCAAGTCTATTCTCCTCCTCTCTCTCTCTCTCTCTATCCCCTTTTTATCTCTCTCTCTATACCCTCTCTCTCTCCCTCTCTCTCTATCCCCTCTCTCTCTCTATCCCCCCTCTCTCTCTCTCTCTACCCCCCCTCTCTATCTCTCTCTCTCTCTCTCTTTCTCTCTATCCCCTCTATCTCTCTCTATACCCTATCTCTCTCTCTCTCTCTCTATCCCCTATCTCTCTCTCTCTCTCTCTCTCTATACTCTGTCTCTCTCTCTATCCCCTATCTCTCTCCTACTCTCTTTCTCCTCCTCTCTCTAAATTCAATTTCAATTTAAGGGGCTTTATTGGCATGGGAAACATATGTTTACATTGCCAAAGCAAGTGAAATAGATATTTCAAATGTCATATTATGTCTTAATACAGTGTTGTAATCATGCGCAAATAGTTAAAGAACAAAAGGGAAAATAAATAAACATAAATATAGGTTGTATTTACAATGGTGGTTGTTCTTCACTGGTTGCCCAAATCTTGCTGCTGTGATTGCACACTGTGGTATTTCACCCAATAGATATGGGAGTTTATCAAAATTGGATTTGTTTTTGAATTCTTTGTGGGTTTGTGTAATCTGAAGGAAATATGTGTCTCTAGTATGGTCATACAATTGGCAGGAGGTTAGAAACTGCAGCTCAGTTTCCACCTCATTTTGTGGGCAGTGTCTCTGTTGGGGATGGCTTTGTTATGGAAGGTTTGGAGAGGCTGGGGGGGACTGAACTGGAGAGGTTGGGGGGACTGAACTGAACTGGGAGATCTGAGCTGGAGAGGCTGGGGGTAAAACATGTTACAGTGGAAGTCTTCCATACCGGTGCTGTGCAGGGTAACGATGCTGTAAGCCCTAAAGGCTGACTGAGAATGTAACATGTGTGTGTGTTCTGTGCTGCTCAATATTACACTATGATACACCTCTTCATCTCTTCATTGTTCCTTAAGAAAAGATGGAGAATGTTCCCCCTCTGCTCTGCTCTGCTCTGCTCTCACTGAAGGTTGATTTATAGGGATGGCCTCAGACAGGGTGGGTAGGCTGTGTGTGTGTGTGTGTGTGTGTGTGTGTGTGTGTGTGTGTGTGTGTGTGTGTGTGTGTGTGTGTGTGTGTGTGTGTGTGTGTGTGTGTGTGTGTGTGTGTGTGTGTGTGTGTGTGTGTGTGTGTGTGTGTGTGTGTTAGACGGCTCAGCATCAGTATGGTGTTCACGTCCAGGCTGCAGGGTGGGTGGGGGTCTGGAGGTGAGTGAGGTGGTGACCAGCACATAAATCTACAGCACAGAGCCAGACCAGAGCAGGCCACTAAGGCGTCTGCATGCAGTACATAGGTTTGCTTTGCTCCTAGCATAACTCGGCTAGGAGAAGCAACCATCTGTGCACTCGTACTCCTTAAAGACCTTCGCTTGGAAGCGAGAAAAAAGCGTAAATATTCCTGTTGTTTGTCCCTCTTGAGCCACCGTAGCAACAACATAGCCAGAAACACTTCCTCAAAATAGTCAGAATTAACTTAAGATAAATCAAGAATTGTGTCATTCATTTTAACGTTTTTTTCCCCCAGGTAGGTCTTAGTCGTGCAATTTTACATGTTTGGAGCAGTATTCCTCAAGTGAAAAAATGTGCATGAAAAACTAGTTGTCTCTCATTGAATAACAACAAACACTTCCTTTAAGACTGAAGGAGTAATACTGCTGACCAATCACCGACCAAGGGGCGTAAAGAATGTGTGTGCACGAACAAACGGAAAAAACCTGCCGAAGACCAATATGATCAAAAACATAAAAAAATGTCATCATAATATATGTGTAAACTGTTTCAATTGGGAACATGCGGTAAGTTTTACTCTTCCTGCACACCAGACATCATGCACGACAAGCTAACTCACAGACACACACCACATCTCCAGGTATATATTGTAGTTGAATGGAACAGAGTGTAATATGTACAAAGACACAGAGACGAATACAAAACAGAGGTGGAAACAACATGTATTTGTACACATGCAGCAGTGGAGGCTGGTGGGAGGAGCTATAGGAGGATGGGCTAATTGTAATGCCTGAAATGGAATCAATGGACCGGTATCAAACACATCAAACATATGGAAACCATTCCGTTCCATTAATTCCATTCCAGGTACTGATTCCATCCCGCGCACGAGCACACACACACACACACACACACACACACACACACACACACACACACACACACACACACACACACACACACACACACACACACACACACACACACACACACACACACACACACACACACACACACACAGTGTTTGAGGCGGAGTATCTCCTGGGAACCCCAGCAGAAGCAGGTCTGATTTCTGCTCTCTCCTCTGTGCATTAGGGCTATGAGGCCTGAATACAAAAAGCACCTTATTCAGCAGGCACACAGACAGACACACACACAGCAACATCAGGGTCTGGAAACAGAGCCCCTCCGAGCCCACCTGAACAAACCTTCCAGGGTCTACAGATCATGATGGACATCACACAAACACTCAAGAAAGAGCCTGTTTCTCACACACTGAGGGTGGCCCTTTTAGCTGTTTTGTTTCAACCTTTAACACTTAGCCTAGAGGGGTGAGCATTTTATAAGCATTACAGAAATGAAGCCTCCAACAAGTGATCAACAGGAAATGTGAATTATTATGTGGATTATAATTAATGGACATTGTTGTCAGGGTTGATACATTTTTCGTTAAGGGAAAATCAGGTCGGTAATTTCAAAGTGGAAATTACAAACATTAGAAGCCTTTTAAAACCTGAAATACAAGTTTTGCACTTCTATTAGATTTACCACAATTGATTTCTCAGCGCTCTGGCACTGCGTCTGTAAAGGCTTCAAGCAGACATATGGATCGAGCTACTGCACAAGACTCACTTCTATCGATACATTCCCAAACAGCCGAATCTAAACAGGCTGCTGAGCTGAAAAGGAAAAATGCTCTGTAATTGATATCTTATGTGGATGTGTAATAGAAGGTAATAGAGTGATTTCAGTGGCTCAATTATCTATTATATGGTTCAGTTGCAGAGTATTTTCCATAACCCACCCCGATACAAAGTCACACAGGAAGGCAGCACAGAGACACTCACACATACATACACACATGCATACACACACACACACCTGGCAAAGGCAAGACTAAATCTAAGCCCACAAAGGGGTTATTGAATTACTTGACTTTTAACATTTCACTATCGATTCCCTAAAGTTGATTAACTACATGTACTGTGTGTGTCAGCGCAAATCTGCTGCTCATTATGAGCAAAACTGGATTTACTTCAACGTCACAACAGATCATCTCATAACCCAAAGTTGAATGAAGAACAATGTCAACAATGCTTACACTAGCTGGACTCTAGCACTGAGCCGTGATGCATGATACCACACTCATTTTTATCAATGAAAATCAGGTTTACAATGTGACGCTGAACCGCTTAACTAATTGACTGGTCGACTAACTACAACATGTCAGCAACGTCTGCAAATAGACTCAACTCCCCACTACTCACCTGTAGTGACGGAAGATCTCCTCCTCCACATCTGTGATGAAATGGCACTTGGTGCATGAGTGCTCCCCGTGAGGGCCCTTGGGGGCCGAGATCCTCCCCGTCTCTGCGCCCTCCTCCTCGGGCTTGACCTCCAGCACGCCATGGGTGGCATGGGCGCTGTCGTAGTGCAGCAGGAGCAGGTCGATGTCGCTGGTGGCATAGGGACACTGGTCACACAGGTGGGTGACACTGGGCCTGGGGGACGGGGAGATGTCCTGGGGAGACAGCTGGAGTAGGAGGCGGGCACAGTGGGAGCAGGCACTCTTCCTGCAGGCGAACGGGTAGGAAATCTCCCCCAGGTGCTTCTCGGGGCTGCAGAGGCCACGCGGGCAGAACGGGCAGTGCTTGATGGTGCACTTATGGATGCTGTGGGCCTGCTGGTAGTGGCGGAGCAGAGGCGCCACCACAATAACCTCAGGCCCGTGGTTCATGGAGTAGCGGAAGTCACAGAACTGGCAATTGTAGCTGGTCACCACCGTCTCTGGGTCTGTTGCCCCCGTCGTGCCACCCATTCCTGTCTTGTCTTTCCTCCGGCTGTGGGGGGTCAGGTCTCGATCAGGGTCTCTCTCTCGGTCCCTGGCCTTGCTGCTCCCTCGTTCCCTCTCGGCTGGGCTGCCCTCCCTGGTCCCTCCTCCCCCAGGCTGGTTGTGTCTCTTCTCGTAGTGCTCCAGGAGGCGTTGTGAGCTGGGCGACTCACAGCTGAAGCTGCAGTACTTACACCAGTAATAGTCCAACACTGTGGCGCCGTCGTCGGTCCCCGTCCAGCCAGGGGAGTCGGTGGCGCGGATTGGAACAGAGTAGCCAGCCACCGAGTCGTCCTCCGCACGGACCGCCACCCGGTCCGCCCACTTTCCCGGTTCCGCAACCTCCGCACCACCGCCCCGTGTCACACAGTTCCCCCTCCTGTCCGAGGGCTTGTCGTCATTGGGCAGCTGCGGGGGGTGGGACTTCATCTTATTCGGGTGGGCAGACAGAAAGTGTTGCTCCAGCTCCAAGGAGGAGCTGCCCATGTAAGTGAAGTTACAGAACTTGCAGCGGAAGTACTTGGTGTTTCCCTGACAGTCCGGAGTCTTCCTCCCGATGCCAATGAAGGTGCCTCCCAGCGTCACCTGGAACACAATGAAGAAGAGGAAGAGACATCAACTCATGTTGATTATGCATTTCGCTTCAATGTCTTTTTTCTTCCGCTGATTTACCTGAATCTTATGTTTTCTTTTCCTTCGTTTTATTTGCAACAATTATTTATCACAATCCTACTCTTTATTTGTTGATAAATATGTGAAAGGGGAAGGTGATTTACAAGCCCCATGGACTTTTAATTTCTCTTTTAACTCTCATCATATATTTTTTCATCTGTGAAAACAATAAAGATATACAAAATAAACCCAGAGCAATACATAGACAAAGTGCAATATGTGAGTCAGTCAGTCCTACACACAGACACAGGAGAAAACCATCCTGGCAACACCCAGACTCATCACAGAAAGACCAGGAATAAAGAGAACGGCTTATTATCTATATCTACACTGAGGTGAGGTGAGCTCAGTTCAGAATGGTTTATCAGATTTCACAATTCCATGACCAGCGATTCAATGATAAAGTGAAGAGGAATTGAATTGAGCAAATGGAGTCGATGTGAAGAGTCCATAGAACTTGAACACCTGCGATAACTGCCGCTCCTTTATATGGTAATACACACTGTATAACAATGCAGTCTATTACGCTTTATTACAAATGAATTCCCTCGTTTTATTCAACAAGGGAAACGTCAAACTGAGATTGTTTTGATGCTCAAGTTGACAATACAGCCAACCAGAAGCAGGGTGGTAGAAGGAAGGGGGTTATATTTGAATACTGCTAAAGAAACACCTGTTCCCTAATAATACACAACAAATCCACCCTCTATTTCCAAAAAGCATGAAAATGGTTTTGCAGGCGTGAACATCGAGAGTGCCTCGCAGGGATCAGCCGTCAAGGTTGTTGTCTAGTAAACGCAACAAACCAAACCAACCTTGCAGTCAAACATGTTCCCTGAATTTCAACATCCTGCGCACCTTGACCTCCAAGTCTGCAACAAAACGTCTCAAATCGAAAACATAAGGGCGGCTGTGTGAAATATCCCGGAGCCAGAGAGGTTTTGTAATTGGTAGACTATCCAGTGTGTGTAAGTGGGAGGTCTCAATCCTCATGTGGTTTAAAGCAGCCTGACGTCACTTTCTAGACGATATGTAATGACTGAAACAGAGTGGGTCTCTCCTAAAACTGCCTGAAGAGACTAGCTACATACACCATTTATTATATGACCGCTCCAGTCAGTCAACTGAAACGTCCTCTGAAATATGAGCAATAAAATAAATACACTGTAATACCAGACCATGTCTACTATGGAATGAAATGTATTTTCATTTTTGTGTATTTTAATAAAGTTTTGGGATTTTAAGTGGGAAAATATGGGGCTTGTGAAACAATTGAAATAATTGAATGCACCTTGTTAGTTCGTAATCCTGCTACTATGAGGTCTGCTTTTCTCTGCCTTCTTAATGCAGTAAGACTACAGATGTACGATCTTAAGTCAGTAATTACCACTTTTTGCTCTAATGGAAAATGTATCAACCCATACAAAAAATGTCCATTAATTATAATCCACATAATAATTTGCATTTCCTGTTGCTGCAGAGGAATTTTCCTGCTGTAGCAGACTGGCTCAAATGAAGATCCTACATATGTATCTGCTCTGAGATCAGTGTGTAAAGGTATTACCGTGTCTCTCCAATGTCTCCAGAGTCCAGAGACTGCAAAGTGCAATAAGACCACAGCAACGTCACAAGATTATGATATCTATTTAAAAATGCTTAACGATGCACAATGCAGAAATCGCTCCACCATTTCCTGGTTGCTACAGTTCAAATAGTTAGGTTATTTTCAGTTTATGTGACAAAACAAGCAAGTATAGTGGAGAGAATCATCGTACCATCTAAACCGCTGTGAAATATCTTGTATTTTCGGCTGTTTGAAGTTGGTGTGCAAAACCAAAAGTCAAAGATGCAAAAACGAAACTTAAGAATGGGAGGTATAGAAATATGGCACATAGAACAGATCTACCACATCTTAGACTTGTTTTCAATGAGAATGGCAGATCTATAAGTCCCATTTCTATGTGAATTTGATCGGGTCGGCCAGAAAGTTACATATTGCCGCTTTAAGTGATATCCACAGGCTCTCTCAGAGTGAACATATGTGAACATGTGCAGTAGACTAAACATAAATGCCCATCCATAACATTCACTTGTCTGTGGAACAGTAAGGGTGTGAATTCCTGGGGAACTCAAAACATTCCCAAAAATAACAATATGCAAAAAATCTGTATGAGATACCACACAAGTCTGGCATTCACCAGAATTGTTCTCCCACAAACACATATACACACATTCTGACTCCCCTCACACACAGAGACAGAAGCACATGCCAACTCACACACAAAAACATGATAGACAAGTCAGTCATTTTTTGGACACACACACACACACACACACACACACACACACACACACACACACACACACACACACACACACACACACACACACACACACACACACACACACACACACACACACACACACACACACACACACACACACACACACACACACACACACACACACACACACACACACACACCAGATGAGTGTTAGAGAGAAAGTAAAAAAGGTGACAGCCACATCAACGCATCAGCCCTTAGTGAGCCGTCCGAGACAGGCAGACTTTTTTAAGGGGGTAAACTAATTTAGAGGTAATTACAATCCTTGGTGGGCTTAAAGGACAAATAGCCCTTCCTGCTGTATGATATGGCATTAAGAGGCCCAGACCCCGGGCCAAAGGCACCTCATTTTTAAGGAACACTGGAGTTAAATACGCCACTCGAATTGTAAACATGACATTGTTGAATTTGAGGGAGAAACCGCATGCAGCGAAAGCTGTGCAGATAAATGGCTCTGACATCTGTTCATTACCCCTCGTTTAAAATAAATCGAGTTGCCTGTTTTCACTGGCTCCCTCTCCTTTCCCTACACTCTTTCCTCCATTTTCATTGGGTAATGACAAATGAGCAGCCTTCGCTATTACCGCATGGAAAATTCCACTAGGGGATGAATACAGAATAGTGTTTTTGATTCTATTTTTATATATTTTTATATTTCATAGTGACAATATTCGAACCCGGTGACATCCAATTGATATGGATAGTGAGACAACGATTACTAAGAAATATCTTTCAAACTAGCGGTTGGTAATAGCACCGAGTCACGTATGGCTCTTTTCTTTTGGAGATATTAGATAATATGTTTCAAACTCCCAAACAGTGGGGTACTGTATGGTCCATGTGTGCAATATATGTTTGGCAGGCGTTTTCATGGATATTAAAGGTGCAATATGCAGAAATCGCTCCACCATGTCCTGCTTGCTAAAAATCAAATAGTTAGCCTAATTTCAGTTTATGTGACAAAGCAAGCATTGCATATTGTAGAGAATCATTGTACCATCTAAACCATCTGAAGCAGCTTTTCAATAACCAAAAATATTATATTTTTCAGCTGTTTGAAGCTGGTGTACAATAGTAACAAAAACTAAAGAACGGGAAGCATAGAAATAGCGCACATAGAATATAACTACTGCTTCTTAGACTTGCATTCAATGAGAATGACATATCTATAACTCACATTTCTATATGAATTTGGGAGGTGGCCCAAAAAGTTACATCTGCAGCTTTAAACTAATGGCTAAACCGTAGTCCATGAATGTAATGTTTCAAGTTGAGATGTATTTATGACAGTGATAAAACAGACTACAGTTCCCATGAGGCCTCTCTCCGTGGGTGTTCAGTCACTCTGATGACTCAAGTGTACCACTAAGAGACAAGTCTCAAACCACGGCTGGCCTGGGTCTCAATGCAGAGAATGGTTGAGTTCCTGTCCGACTACATTGCCAGACACACAACGCATGGATAAATATTTAACATATAAGCTAACCACATCATATGATACAGCAATCTGATTCCCGGCTGCACAGTCGATGATGTGTCAGGTAACAATTGGTTGATGCAATGCTACGCCTGGGCATCTAGTCGGGCAGGGACTCTACCATTATACAGTACTACTGACGGGCGTTCTGATACTTCGAGTTTCTCTGGTTATGTAAAACAAACACATACCCACTAACCAACAGGTAAATATTGAATGCCCACAAAATGATGCGAATCATGTAAAAATTATACAAAGAGTTGATACAAAATGGTGTGCAGAGCATATTTACCTGTACGTCGTAGGTGCCGTTGAGTAACAACCGTGTGGACCCTGCAGCATCCTGTAGGGCTCCGGTCAGGGCAGCGTGGGACGGGGGCCGTGTAGCGTCTTTGGCGTGGAGGCTCTGTGGGGAGAAGCCCACCATGTTGTGCAGGGCCAGTATCTTAGTGTCCAGCTCTGCGTCCTGCCGCGTGCGGTTGTGCAGGCCCAGGTGGTACTTCCGGAAGTGTTTGATCAGGTCCGTGGGGTCGTTCCCATAGTAACCATACCCACAGATGTTGCACTTGAAGTCCTGCAATTTGGGAGAGGAAGGAGGGGCTACCCCTGTCTCGGGCCCCAGGGGACTGGGCATGGTGTCCTCGGCCCCCTCACCTACCCCCCTGTGTGGGTGGAGAGGGCGTAGCAAAGGGTATCCAGAGCCATCCATACCATCCTGGTGACCTGAGAGACCTCCTGTGGGGCTGTAGGAGGGGTCCCTGTCCTCGCCGTTACGGGTAACGCCCTGGACGATGACGCCGCTGGCACTGCTGTAGCCCCTCCCCTGGGCACCCAGCAGCAGCAGTCCCTCCCTGACACCCACCCTTTCTCCCCCTCCTCCCTCCCCGGCCTCCCCCCTCTCCCCCAGCAGCAGCTCCCCAGCCGGGCTGCGTGCCTGACCCCCTCCCCCCTCATCTGGTTCTGATCTGAGCGGAGACAGAGACACAGTCCCATCGGGCTGGGCCCGGGATGGGAGCGCCGGCAGATCTGAGTCTGTCACCTCATGGCAGGGGAAGGACGCTACATTTCCTCCCTTTTTGTGGCTTGGGTAATTAAAGCCAGGCGTGTCGCTGCCGACTGTCGGCACTGTTCCTGCTCCTCCACCCCCCCTCCCTCCTCCTCCATCCTGTTCGATGGAGCCTGAGATGGAGCCAGGGGAGGAGGAGGGGTCCTCCTGCTCGTCTGGGACCGGCACGTGGGCCCGGCCCGGTTTGTCTGGCAGCAGCCCGTCGGCACCGTTGGGCTCTGAGGCCTGGCTCCCAGCACTGTCCTCGCTATCCGGCCCGGTGGCCTCCGAGGCCAGAGTCTCTCCTTCTCCTTCCTCCTCACCACCGAAGCTTCTCAAAGGGGGGTTCTTTTTCCTCACCATATCTGCAAGCAGCACACACAGACAGACAAGAGAGAAATGTTTTAGTGTCACGCTTCATTGAGGAATAAGTACAGTATATTAAACACATGGATAGAGGAATGAGGGAAAATGATTAAGTGAACTGGATCTCTTTTCAAGAACCACTTCAATCGAAGTCTGTACCAAACAAGATGGAGACTGTACCAAATAAGATGGAGACTGTATCAAATAAGACGGAGACTGTACCAAATAAGATGGAGACTGTATCAAATAAGATGGAGACTGTACCAAATAAGATGGAGACTGTATCAAATAAGATGGAGACTGTATCAAATAAGATGGAGACTGTACCAAACAAGATGGAGACTGTACCAAATAAGATGGAGACTGTATCAAATAAGATGGAGACTGTACCAAACAAGATGGAGACTGTCCCAAATAAGATGGAGACTGTATTAAATAAGATGGAGGCTGTATCAAATCAGATGGAGACTGTACCAAACAAGATGGAGACTGTACCAAATAAGATGGAGACTGTATCAAATAAGATGGAGACTATGGTGGTTCTATTTTTTTCACGTCTCTCTCTCTCTCACACAATCAGTAAATAAAAACATTCAAGAGTTCCTCCATTAAATACAACAAAGCTAAAAAAGAAGGTATTTTTTGTACTTAAAACAATGGTGGCCTTTGAGCTCTGGGCCATAAACAGAACTCATGCTCTATAAGCAGTAACGACGCCAGACGCTGAGTGTTGTTGATGGCATTGTGATAAACACTATCTGTGTCTATAGTTACTGATAAGGCTTGTGAAGTGGCTGTGGATGTAGTTTAGTATTAAGTTAGAAGGAATGAAATTGGAATGTATAAACTGATTATAGAGTTGAATTACAGTCAATGTTCAACAAAATCATTTGTCCATGTTTATGTCAAGCATACAATGGGTACGAAATTGCACTCAAAATAAAATAAACCATTTAGTCGGCATTGCTGCAGCACAAACTGAATTAAAGGAATTTGTAGGATGGAGGGGATCAGCATGAGAGCAATATTCAGAGTTTGTTTCAGTGTGCGTGCGTCTGTGTGTGTGTGTGTGTGTGTGTGTGTGTGTGTGTGTGTGTGTGTGTGTGTGTGTGTGTGTGTGTGTGTGTGTGTGTGTGTGTGTGTGTGTGTGTGTGTGTGTGTGTGTGTGTGTGTGTGTGCGTGTATAAATTCACTAAACCCCAATTTTCTCCATCCAGAGTGCTAAGAATTTCTCATAATCCCAGTCTCATTTCTTCTCCAGTGAAAAATATGGAGAGTAATTTCCTAATGTAGGTTGTAAAGCAAATGGGTATTAAATAAAGCAATTTATGTTTGTAAGGGGCAACGCCTTTACCCGTGTTCATAAAAGCCGTAGGATTTTTTTAATCTGCAACCGAAATCTCAACAGTCGCCACACCCTGTTTCTATCATTACCAAGTCACTGTTGGTTAGCTCCCATCCCTCTGGCCAAAGTGGAATTTTACAACCACAGAGCATGTTATGAATCAAAATAAATGAATTAACTCACATGATTAATCAACAATGAAACAATGAATAACTGGCCTAGTGTTCTAAAGGCATTCTTTTCATCTTGTTCTCTGGGTCTACGACTTCAATGCACAAAAAACACATTGTTAATAAACGTGTTACAATCCGCAGCCGACAGACTCTGACCCCCAAAACTAACACTTACGAGAGTTTAAATTAAACTGGGCTGAAAACTGCGGGGATTGTGTAGATCTGTCCCAGAGCTTTGGAACACTTTTCCAACAAAGCCTCATTATTGAATCACACCCCTTGAAATGGCTTCATTAACCTCTCCTAAAATTAGCCCAAAGACTAACTCAAAACTACTACACAAGACAGAGCATTTACCCGACCAGCTTGAACAAGAAGGGGTAAATAGGTCTTCAAGCAACAGTATTAGCATTCAACAACAAATCAATGTTAGAGTGTTCAGAAGAATAGCAGAGAGACCTAGTGGTAAACAAAATAGTCCATCAAATCCCACCCCCACGCGGAGTAGAAGAATCTTTGGGATTTTTACTTTTAATGAACTTTGAATTAATGTAAACCCTTCAAAAAATGTGAATTCATCCTTAATCACATCTCAGACAAAATAATCTTCTGAAGCAATGTTCATTACCTGGCCCAGAAGCACTGTGTCTGTCTCTTTGGTAATGTCACTAGGTAGCAGCGAGAGCGGAGCTACAGTCGTTCTATCCTCAGCTAGAGTTCCTCACCACAGGAGGGTGATTTAGCATGAAATGTCTCCCGACTCATAAAAGAGAAAGGTTTTTTATTCCTTATATGCCGTACAATTCCATGAAAACTTCAGCGGAATGGACAAGACATTACCATTCCAATTCCCCATCAAAAGACAGAATAATGGTCTCGTATTGCTCCCAGGCATCTGCACTGTTCCTACTGTACCAGTCAACTCACATCAACTTTTTCTTCCCCCCTTACCTCCTTTCACCCCCACCACTACCCGTTATTTTCCTATATTATGGTGCTCCTTGTCTGTTATTGTGCCTACCTCAAGAACTTACTTAATAAAGTACAATATGCCTTATGCAGAAGAGACAACAATAAATGTTATCATTAAAAAAGTGTGGAGGGATGGACAGTTCAGAACCTGAATACAGAGCAGTAGGTATGGGCTGTTGATCCAGGTTCAGAACCTGAATACAGAGCAGTATGTATGGACTGTTGATCCAGGTTCAGAACCTGAATACAGAGCAGTAGGTAGGGGCTTTGGTTCCAGGTTCAGAACCTGAATACAGAGCAGTAGGTATGGGCTGTTGATCCAGGTTCAGAACCTGAATACAGAGCAGTATGTATGGACTGTTGATCCAGGTTCAGAACCTGAATACAGAGCAGTAGGTATGGGCTGTGGTTCCAGGTTCAGAACCGGAATACAGAGCAGTAGGTATGGGCTGTGGTTCCAGGTTCAGAACCTGAATACAGAGCAGTAGGTATGGGCTGTGACTCCAGGTTCAGGGCCTGAATACAGAGCAGTAGGTATGGGCTGTGACTCCAGGTTCAGGGCCTGAATACAGCAGTAGGTATGGGCTATGGCTCCAGGTTTCAGAACCTGAATACAGAGCAGTAGGTATGGGCTGTTGATCCAGGTTCAGGGCCTGAAGACAGAGCAGTAGGTAAGGGCTGTGACTCCAGGTTCAGGGCCTGAATACAGCAGTAGGTAAGGGCTATGGCTCCAGGTTTCAGGGCCTGAATACAGCAGTAGGTATGGGCTATGGCTCCAGGTTTCAGGGCCTGAATACAGCAGTAGGTATGGGCTGTGACTCCAGGTTCAGGGCCTGAATATAGCAGTAGGTAAGGGCTATGGCTCCAGGTTTCAGGGCCTGAATACAGCAGTAGGTAAGGGCTATGGCTCCAGGTTTCAGAGCCTGAATACAGCAGTAGGTAAGGGCTATGGCTCCAGGTTTCAGGGCCTGAATACAGCAGTAGGTAAGGGCTATGGCTCCAGGTTCAGGGCCTGAATACAGCAGTAGGTATGGGCTATGGCTCCAGGTTTCAGGGCCTGCATGCAGCAGTAGGTAAGGGCTATGGCTCCAGGTTTTTCCTCTAGTGTTTTCTAATCTCTACCTTGGCTGAGGTGGTGCCATGAGTTCTGCTGCAACCGCCTTGTATAGAGGCCCTGCTGGTCAACAGTGATTAAATGTGATAGAAAAAGTTTTCAGAAAACCAAACATAGCCCTGTTTACCAGTGCACGGAAAAGCTACCCAGCGGTGCAAAACTGGTTGAAACGACAAAGTTCACTCAAGTCTGTTTCTCATCACACCACACTAGTCAACATGTTATGCCATTAAGACAGCAAGAAAGAAATATGCAGACAGTAATATGTACAGCATGAACAAACAGTACAAGGATTTGTATAGCGAGATAGTGTTGTTAAGTCAACTCTCATAGAGGCTCCTTCAGTTTAAAGCCTGATGAACGAGACTGACACTCCTGCCCCAACCCTATCCATGACAGGTCTTTCATAAGACGGTCAGCGTCCCAAATGGCACCCTATTCCCTATTTAGCGCACTATGTTTGACCAGGGTCCATGGGGCTCTGGTCAAAAGTAGTTCACTATGTAGAGAATAGGGTGCCATTTGGGATGCAAACATTAAGATAGCAGATAGGAAGAAAAGAGGCTTCTGGCAGATTACCTATTCTGAACTCAAAGGTGTGCTCGTATTCCCATCCAACCAGCTAATTGAGACTATAACTCCCCATTCCAACAAAGTAAGCAACCCATGAAAATGGCAAGATCACCCACAGAACTTCAATCTTACTCCCAGACGATTATCATACAAATGTAATAATCTTGCACAAAAATATCGCCACAGAAGCAAACAAAGATTTTTTTTTTTAATCGTATGGTAAAACTGTATTGTACGGGGAAATTGCATTGTATAGAGAAACCATTTCACACCTTCCATTTCAGACGCATCAAATGTACTTTTCTGCAGTCCACTGGTCTATAATCAATAGCATGCCTAGTAACCCCGGCAGTCAGCTGCGAGCGGAGGGGAGGCGGGCGAGAGTGAACCCCGCGTCGTCTCCTGTTACACCTCAGAAGTAGAGAGACATTAGGCCAAACACAACGATACAGAGGCTCATTTGTAAGGAGGCAACGTGATTCAAAATATGTCATCTTAAATGTCAAACTAAATTAGGAGGTCCTGTTTCATTACCTCTCTCTCTCCCGCTCTCTCTCTCTCCCTCAATTCAATTAATTTTAAGGGGCTTTATTGGCATGGGAAACATATGTTTAAATTGAAATAGATAATAAACAAAAGTGAAATAAACTACAAAAATTAACAATAAACATTACACTTACAAAATTTCCATAATAATAAAGACATGTCAAATGTCATATTATGTCTATATACACTGTTGTCATGATGTGCAAATAGTTAAAGAACAAAAGAGAAAATTTATAAACAAAAATATAGGTTTTATTTACCATGGTGTTTGTTCTTCACTGGTTGCCCTTTTCTCGTGGCAACAGGTCACACATCTTGCTGCTGTGATGGCACACTGGTATTTCACCCAAGAAATATGGGAGTTTATCAAAATTGGATTTGTTTTCGAATTCTTTGTGGGTCTGTGTAATCTGAGGGAAATATGTGTCTCTAATATGGTCATACATTTGGCAGGAGGTTAGGAACTGCAGCTCAGTTTCCACCTCATTTTGTGGGCAGTGTGCACATAGCCTGTGTTCTCTTGAGAGCCATGTCTGCCTACGGCGGCCTTTCTCAATAGCAAGGCTCACTGAGTCCGTACATAGTCAAAGCTTTCCTTAATATTGGGTCAGTCACAGTGGTCAGGTATTCTGCCACTGTGTACTCTCTGTTTAGGGCCAAATAGCATTCTAGTTTGTCCAGTTTTTTGTAAATTCTTTCTAATGTCAAGTAATTATCCTTTTTGTTTTCTCATGATATGGTTTGGTCTAATTGTGTTGATGTCCTGGGGCTCTGTGGGGTGTGTTTGTGTTTGTGAACAGAGCCCCAGGACCAGCTTGCTTAGGGGACTCTTCTCCAGGTTCATCTCTCTGTAGGTGATGGCTTTGTTATGAAAGGTTTGGGAATTGCTTCCTTTTAGGTGGTTGTAGAATTTAAAGGCTCTTTCTGGATTTTGATAATTAGCGGGTATCAGCCTAATTCTGCTCTGCATGCATTATTTGGTGTTTTACGTTGTACACAGATTATATTTTTGCAGAATTTTGCATGCAGTCTCAATTTGGTGTTTGTCCCATTTTGTGAATTCTTGGTTGGTGAGCAGACCCCAGACCTCACAACCATAAAGAGCAATGGGTTCTATAACTGATTCAAGTATTTTTTAGCCACATCCTAATTGGTATGTCAGATTTTATGTTCCTTTTGATGACATAGAAGTCCCTTCTTGCCTTGTCTCTCAGATCATTCACAGCTTTGTGGAAGTTACCCGTGGCACTGATATTTAGCCCATAGTATGTTTAGTTTTGTGTGTGCTCTAGGGCAACGGTGTCTAGATGGAATTTATATTTGTGGTCCTGGGAACTGGACCTTTTTTGGAACACCATTGTTCTCTCTCTCTCTCTCTCTCTCTCTCTCTCTCTCTCTCTCTCTCTCTCTCTCTCTCTCTCTCTCTCTCTCTCTCTCTCTCTCTCTCTCACACTCTCTCTCACACTCTCTCTCTCTCTCCCCCTTTCTCTCAATTTATCTCTCTCTCCCCCCTCTCCTCTCCTCTCCTCCCCTCTCTCTCTCTCTCTCTCTCTCTCTCTCTCTCTCTCTCTCTCTCACACACACTCACTAATATACTATTTCTCTCTCTTCCTCTTTCTTTCTCTCTCTCTCTCTCTCTCTCTCTCTCTCTCTCTCTCTCTCTCACACACGTTTTCTCTCTCTCTCACACACACACATATTTCTTCTCCTCTCACACAGACACACAGACACACACACTCACACTCTCTCTCTCTCGCTTTCAGCCCGAGTCCACACTGTAAAGTAAAGCTGTCTATTGTGACTCACCTGTGGGGTTCTAAACATCATCTTTCCTACAGAGCTACAGGACAACAGTTATCTTCAAGGACACCTCTATAGCCGAAATGTAGGGTGTGTACTTGTACATCAAGCTGCTTAATGATACAGACAATGGAGAAAGGCTCTTGCCCTATAACTTACTTATGTTCTGTGGACTTGAAACATCGGACGCATACTGTGCAAAACATCTGTTGAAACGTACTTTGAATCAATATAACAGACCTACGATTTTTAAATGTTTTATCTCCGGACACACCTTTACAGCTGCCAGACATTTAGACACAGTCTCAAACAGACCCAGGCCAACTATATATATATTTTTATTCCCAACAGGTTTTGACCATGTCTCGGTCGGAACAACAGCACCATCCACAGGGGGTCCAAACATGACCAGGGGTCATATATACAGCTGGAAGGCCCCGACGGACCCCCCAGACCCTACTCACAGTCCCCCTGTAGACCCTCTCAGGCCCAGGGACAAACCCAGGCCAATCTCCCTGCTCTCCACTGAGCTGGAGGAAGGGAAAGGAGGAATGATTATTAAAACTACATTACCAATCTGTCTGACGCCATTCATAATTTAACCAGCATTAAGATCAGCCAGGCAGAGAATTGAGTTCCCAGAGTCCTATCCTACTCCACCAACCAACCAACCAACCAACCGGGCCCATTTCACTTCCCTGCTTTTTACAGCTTCTTAAATCACTGTGATAAAGAAATAAAATACCTATCCTGATTGCTTTCCGTCTCAGCGGGGAGCTCGGCCGGAAAAATATGAACATGAACACATCCCTAATTAAATAACTCAGAGTCTCATAAGCTCTGGGACGGGAGTGGAAACCAAACAGAAAAGCAGCTCTTATAAGATCCATCTTGACAGACAGACAGGCCTAAAGCTTTTGCTTCTACTCAGTCCAGCTCCGCGGCCCGCTATTTCAATAAGGGGGCGATACGAGACCATATGAGAAAATCCGAAAGATTACACAAATCTATCTTGGCTGGCTCACAAACTGCCTGACCAGTCTAAGTCTGTTAGGGTTTTCTCTTCTTCTCTGTGGCAGTATATTCAGCAGGCAGCGCTATGGAGACGGGCCCCCGCTACAGTCTGTGTGAATACCATGTGTGTGGGGTCACGCCCCCTGTCCCACCTTTCGCCTTCTTTCTTCTTCTTTAATTCTGCATTTTCTGTTTCATATTTCTTTTCATAATTGATCATAATTGATGATGTCACTGCTGCCACAGACTTTGCAGTAGATGAGGACTCACAGAGCAAGTGGTCCAGACGCCGGACCCCAATCTGTCTTTCTTTTGCCTTTTAATCTAATTTGCAACATTAGTAATAAATCCCATTACTGTCGGAGGAGTAATGCTACAACTGCGAGGAGGGTGTATGGAAAACACATATGCAAGATGCAGGATTGAGTGTGTGTAATTCATTATCATTAAACTAAATGTCAAAACGTCAGTCCCGGCGCAGACTCCCCCCTTTTTTGAGAAACACACACTTACTGCGCTGCCTTGTGTCACATTAATTCCACCGTAGGCTAAAAACAAGCTTCCACATACAAAATAATTACTACTAAACAAGATACTGTAAGTACTCTGACTGTCTGTTTCATAGTAATGCTTTCCCTCCTTCCTCCGCCGAAGTAGATCCAGAACACTTGACTTCTAAATGACTGGAACAACACGTTCTTTCCTAGTGCAGATATACATGGATAATGTGGTATCACTAACCAATGGACTGTAGGATTGTCTTGAAATGTGTTCTATTCAACAAATTCCTCCCCTTAGAGAGGCGACACACACACACACACACACACACACACACACACACACACACACACACACACACACACACACACACACACACACACACACACACACACACACACACACACACACACACACACACACACACACACACACACAAACCATCTTAGGTCAGGGCTTTAATAACAGTTGCTTCATCTCAGGCTGTGAAATGTGTTAGAATCCAGGCGTATTTCACAGGGTTGTGTGAGTGGAAATGCTCTAATCCACTAGGTCTGATGCTGCAGTCACTGCCTGCCTGACTATCTGGCTGGTTGGTTGGCAGGCTGGCTGGCTGGCTGGCCGGCCGGCTGGTTGGTGAGAGTTCTTCCACCATAGAATCCCAGCACCACCACCTCACCTCAGCCAGCCAAGCTGATCTGTGCAGACTCACACGTACTGACTGCTTATAGACCTAAATCAATCTCTGCTCTTGAAAACACCATCAAGGAGCACTATTGCATTGACAGTGTTGCCGTTACATCAGAATCCAGTCCTTTAGAAGACACCCCTATGCTACGGGGTAACTTAATGTAATGCAAGGGCATTACATCAAACTGAAGGTGTTCAAATTCTATTTCATTTTCCTCATGAAGTCTGGGGAAATTATTTCTACATTTAAAATGAATCAAGTGACTATTGCTATTTCAACCCATTTTAGTGTAACCACCGGCCTATTGTTATCATGAGCAAATCAAAAAAACGAAATCAACCTTTGTCTACAGCTACCATGACATTTCTTTCTGAGCAGTCCAGGCCATCTTTGGTGGTGAAAGATTCCTGCTTGTTGCAAGACAGCAGGGGAGGACAGTTAGCAGAAAGCATTTTCTGCTTTCCAAGTCTTGATATTAAGAGAGGGATTTAAAATATAAGCAGCAGCTTGCTTGCGGGAGAGGGGGGGGGGGGTCGGGGACTCTACCTTCCGATGTAAACAAGCAGTGAAAGACATCTTTTGGAGACCAAAATAACTCCTGCGTCCCTTTAGCTCGACAGGCTCCTGAAGAAGCAGGCTTTATTCTCAAAGTAAAGGGAGAAAAAAGAAAGAGAGCAAAAGGATATAGAACAGCATGATAATCTCCTCCCCTTCACGGATGAGAGAGAGAGAGAGAGAGAGAAGCAGCGATAACACTGTGGTTTTTGCAGGAGACTGGGATTCTCTGAAATCCGCTGCTTTACAGATGTACAGAAATGCCAATCTCCATATTACACAGATTATTACACTTCAAATTGAGTAGAAGGAGAATAGACAGGGTTGTACGGAACTCTGATTTGTAGGCTATGCCTCATTTTGAATTCTAAAACTGCAGAGATGGGGCTGCTTTGGCTGGACTGACCTGAGCAGGGAGGATTTGAAAAGAAACCCCCAAAAACACCAGAGACTGGTTCTGCTGCCTTATATAATAATAATAATACTGTACAATTCTACATTTTGGTTTGAAAGATAGGAATAAAGATGTACAATCACTCATGTTCGGATATTACAGTAGATAGTATGGATAATTGCTGCACGTGATAGAGTCCTATGATAACTTATGGGGAGGTTATTTGAACTTCAAAACATTTAGGTTGTTCTTAGCTGATCTAAAACAGCACCATATATCTCTTTCCTTTAGAATGAAAAAGCAAAAGGATGCATTCGTTCTGAGTGTTTTCTCTGAAGAAGACTGCTGCCTGGTAGTGAGTGTTTGCTCTGAAGAAGACTGCTGCCTGGTAGTGAGTGTTTGCTCTGAAGAAGACTGCTGCCTGGTAGTGAGTGTTTGCTCTGAAAAAGACTACTGCCTGGTAGTGAGTGTTTGCTCTGAAGAAGACTGCTGCCTGGTAGTGAGTGTTTCCTCTGAAGAAGACTGCTGCCTGGTAGTGAGTGTTTGCTCTGAAGAAGACTGCTGCCTGGTAGTGAGTGTTTCTTCACATCGCGACACACTAGAGAAAAACAGGTTGGGTAAGCAGTGGCAGCCTCTAAATCCAAGGATTCACATAATACAATCTCTGACAGGGTAAGGCCCTACCCATCACCTTAAGCCGTGAGCAGTTGCAGCATGCTGAGAAGATAGGAAGAGAGAGAGAGAGAGAGAGAGAGAGAGAGAGAGAGAGAGAGAGAGAGAGAGAGAGAGAGAGAGAGAGAGAGAGAGAGAGAGAGAGAGAGAGAGAGAGAGAGAGGATAGAACAGAGCTTTTCCCATAATCCCCCACGGTGGGTTCTCCATTTTTCTCCATGTGGCGGGGTATGAAAGGGCGACACACTCAATAGGAAGGGGCCGTGACTAACTGCCTCTCCCTGACTTTTTTAACGTGCCACGTCTTCCCAACACAATACAACAAACACAATTCTCTCCTTCTCTTTTCTCTCTCTATCTCTCTCTCCCTCTCTCTCTCTCCCCCTCTCCTGAGTCACACTACTAAGATGAGTCATGTTTATTCATGAGGACACTTCTTCCACATCAAAGGGTTCCAGCTCTGTGCTTGGTGCCCATGGCAGCACACAGGCAAAGATTAGGGGTCCTCTTACCCTCCTTCTCCCTCACTTCTTTGAAAACTATGACAGGCCCAGGTCACAGTCAAATGTACTACTGTGGTGGGGTAATTTAATCCATTTAATGTTGCAACACAATGTGGTCTGATAACATTTCAATTTAGATTTGCTCTCACAATATCAGTCAGACAGTGCTCCATCCACTGTCATTCGATTGTGTTGAAGTAAAACGACAACTGTTTGTGTGTAAATGCTTAATCAGCCAAAACAAGGATGTAGACGCATGCCACTTGATGATGAAAGTGTTCAAGATCAAGTTCCTAATTTCACAAATCTGACAAGCTATGGTTCAAAACAGTACTGCACAAAATATTTTCTAGCAACAGGTTGTTTGTGGACCTAAATCTCGTATAGGAACAGGTTGTTTGTCAAGCTAAATCTCTTATAGCAACAGGTTGTTCGTCAAGCTAAATCTCTTACAGCAACAGTTTGTTTGTCAAGCTAAATCTCTTATAGAAACAGGTTCTTTGTTAAGCTAAATCTCTTATAGCAACAGGTTGTCTGTCAAGCTAAATCTCTTATAGCAACAGGTTGTTTCATCAAGCTAAATCTCTTACAGCAACAGTTTGTTTGTCAAGCTAAATCTCTTATAGAAACAGGTTCTTTGTTAAGCTAAATCTCTTATAGCAACAGGTTGTCTGTCAAGCTAAATGTCTTATAGCAACAGGTTTTTTGTCGAGCTAAATCTCGTATAGGAACAGGTTGTTTGTCGAGCTAAACCTCTTATAGCAAGAAACAGGTTGTTTGTCGAGCTAAATGTCTTATAGCAACAGTTTGTTTGTCGAGCTAAATGTCTTATAGCAACAGGTTGTTTGTCAAGCTAAATGTCTTATAGCAACAGGTTGTTTGTCAAGCTAAATGTGTTATAGCAACAGTTTGTCTGTCAAGCTAAATGTCGTATAGAAACAGGTTGTTTGTTGAGCTAAACATCTTATAGAAACAGGTTGTTTGTTGAGCTAAACGTCCCATGAGCTGACTGCTGATTTCATCCTATTCTCTGTGCTTCTCATGATCCTTTATCCTTGAAATAATGTTCATCCATAAGCCAGAAATCATACGGACAGGTTGCCTATATGATTCCAGTGTTCCCCACCATGCAGGTTTATCTCTTCAACTCAAGTGTTGTCTGAATAAAGGGATATGTTTAGGACAGCTGTAAAGATCAGTCCAAAGAGTTTCTCAAGAATCTTCCACCTGTAAGAAAAGTGAGTAAAAAAAATACAAAATATCACACTAAAACACTGCAGCCACCTCCCCCTCTCTATCCTTCTCTCTTTATCCTCCCCTCCCCCCAGGGCTGCTACTGCCCCCACCCCTCCAGCCGCCCACAACCGCCTTCCCTTCCAGTCTGAGAGGGGGAGGGGCGGCCCCCTTTCTGAATGACCTGCCCTTTTTGCACTCAATCAGCGCTCGCTGGAACCGGAGACAACAGAGAACAACTGCTTCCCCTACACTTCCTGTGATCACAGGGTCCAAGCTGCCAGTAAGGGGCAGGGATCACGCGCTCTGGAGAAACGCTGCAGATAACAGGCCGAGGACGGAGAGAGGGAGAGAGAGAGGGCTGGGAGAGAGGATAGCAACACAATTAGACCAAACCAAATCATGAGAAACCTGAAAGACACATTGGAAAGAATTATTTAAAAAACTGAGCAAACTGGAATGCTATTTGGCCCTAAACAGACAGTACACAGTGGCATAATACCTGACCACTGTGACTGACCCAAAATTAAGGAAAGCTTTGACTATGTACGGACTCAGTGAGCATAGCCTTGCTATTGAGAGAGGCCGCCGTAGGCAGACCTGGCTCTCAAGAGAAGACAGGCTATGTGCACACTGCCCACAAAATTAGGTGGAAACTGAGCTGCAGTTCCTGACCTTCTGCCAAATGCATAACCATATTAGAGACACATATTTCCCTCAGATTACACAAACCCACAAAGAATTTGAAATCAAATCCAATTTTGATAAACTCCCATATCTGTTGGGTGAAATACCACAGTGTGCAATCACAGCAGCAAGATGTGTGACCTGTTGCCACAAGAAAAGGGCAACCAGTGAAGAACAAGTAAATACAACCCATATTTATGTTTATTTATTTTCCCTTTAGTACTTTAACTATTTGCACATCATTACAACACTGTACATAGACATAATATGACATTTGAAATGTCTCTATTCCTTTGAAACGTTTTTGAGTGTAATGTTCACTGTTCATGTTTTATTATTTATTTCACTTTTGTTTATTATTTATTTCACTTGCTTTGGCAATCTAAACATATGTTTATGAGAGAGAAAAAGAGAGAAAAAGAGAGAGAAAGAGAGAGGAGAGAGAGAGAGAAAAGAGAGAGAGAAAATAGAGAGAGAAAAGAGAGAGAGAAAAGAGAGAGAATCAGTGGAGCACATACAACATTGTAAATACCACCAATATTTTTTATTTATTTAACCTTTATTTATTTATCTGTTTATTTATCTATTGCTAAAACACTGTACATAGCTGATAATATAACGTTTGAAACGTCTGTATCATTTTGTGCAATGTTTACTGTTCATTTCTAATAATTTTTTGTTGGTGTTGTTTTGTGTCTTCTCACTTTAGTTTATTGTTTATTTCACTTACTTTGGCAATGTAAAAACATGTTTCCCATGCCAATAAAGCCCTATTGAATTGAATTAAGAGACAGCGAGAGAGAAGAGGGATAGAGAGAGAAAGAGAGGGGGGTTGTGAAGAAGTTAGGGTGTAAAATAAAAGAGACAAACTTCCTATTTTTTTACATTATTGTTTAAATCATGTCGTCCACTAAGCAAATGTTGTCGTTTTGATGCATGCATCCCTTTAAAAATATCTTGCTAACTCCAGACTATGTCATAATCCTTCTGCCCTATACGGAGTGAGTTACACCCAGAGTCAGTAAGGAGGGCACAGTCATTCCTCTCTCAGGCCGTGAGTGGAACGCCAACTGATCAAACAACCCCCAAGGCTATGCACTACTAAAAATATACAGCATTTAGCAACAGGAAAGGCACAGGCATGCTGGCACATTGCTCAATACTTCTGTTAACAGGGTTTGCGGTGTGATTAAATCCCTTCTGCTTGTGAACCCTCTTTTTCCTCTGCGTGCATGCGTGTGTGTACAGTGCAGTATAGTGTTGGCGGGAGGCTGATTCCTTCTCACACATACGTTTATGGGCTAGCAGATGTGCTCTGGCCCAGTGATGCTTTTGAACTTTCCTGTGAAGGACTTTCAGACAGTTAAGAGCGCCTTAAGGCAGGCCTGCCCATTTAATTTCCTCTGTCCTACTTGATGATATAAATGGTTATGAGCTTTTTATGATTGCCAGTTGCCACTCTCTCTCTTTCCAACGTCCTACCCAGAAGGATATGAGGACTGTGCCAAATGATCGTATTTAACACAAAATCACACATCCTCATGAGATCCTTTCAGAAAATCTGTGGAACGTCTCTGTAGAGAATGTCTTTGTAGGATTATTTGGCACCCACCGTACAAAGTCGTCGAAAGAGTGGAGAATTGCACAAAAATCCATCTGCACAAAAATCATTGAAAATATGTCATTGCGAAACGTTTCAGATTCACCCGAAGATAACTCACTGGAGGTAAAATCACACTTGCGCTCTAGCCTTCCTACCAACAACAAAGCAATGATTTTCCAACCAGTCAGAACAGAGCTGAGCCGTTGCACCTTCAGCTACAGTGTGAAACTGAGTGTAAACCACAGCCTCAGACACATTTCCCCTCTGAGAAAAGTCGCATGTCGTTGCGACACCAGAAATCATCCTCCTCCATTGTCTACGACGCATCCATTTTATGCCGAGTAATAGGACTTCAAGTACTCTTGCAAATCACACTTGAGTGAAAAACAAAGGCTACAGCTGAGGTTAAGGTGAGGATAAGCAGACTGGAATAGTTGAGAACATCTGGGAAAAACATTGGGCTTTGTCACATGCCATTGAGAGGGGGTAACCAGGTGCAGTTCTCAGTAAGCAGATAATAGAATGTTATATTTTCTTAACACTAGGCTTGGACGGTATAGCATGTATACCATATACCGGGGTATTTGGAAAAAGCCACAGGAAGGTTTTTCAATACCGCTTAATACCGTCAATAACGTTGAAACTATATATTTTACGTTTTTTAATAGATTTGAATATTTGTACCTACTTTTTAAGTAAATACAGTACCTGCAGTCAACTTGTGCAACACGTTAGGAGATAAAGAACATTGTATTCTTAATTTCACCTGTCATATTGTTATGTATCTTAGGGTAGTCCCCAATCACATGTCACGTGGTGTTTGTTTACAAGCACACAACGATGAGAGGCTGGGGCCTTGTGAGTCACTCACTGTCGTGCAGCATGCGCCAGGTGATCAAATTACAGTATGGAATTCACAGCTAAATGTTTTCTAGCTGTCTAAAATCTGCTAAATGCTCTGCCGTTGTACATTTGGTTTGCTCATTTAGTAGCTAGTTAGCTATCTAGGTAAGTGGTTAGCTTGTTCCAAAATCAAGCATTCGCTTGGTAACAGCAGAGAATCTTACAAGCATTTCGTTACACTCGCAATAACATCTGCTAACCATGTGTATGTGACCAATAAAATTTGATTTGATTTATTTGATCCCCTTTTGGATCAAGAGCCTCTCTGGCTAATATTCGTTTTGTGCTTGCAGCAAACTGAGTAGCATTTTTGAGTTACTTGTATACTTGTACAAACTGTGCAAAACGTTCGTAATGTGCTCGTTAGCATTTAGTACGCATTCTCTATGAATATTCCTTAGTACTTGTTAGCATTTTGTTAGCATTCTGGTAAGTGATGTTTTGAATATTAGTAATTTTTAAATAAATACCCGCAGTCAACTTGTGAACTAGGTTACAGATAAAGCAGATCACGTTCATCATTTCACCCGTTAGATAATTTTTTCATTATGAAGCTTTTTCATTATGAAGCTTACCGGTACTAGTTTCCCAAAACAGCAGTTTCAGCCAGTCATGTGTGTTTGTTTACAAAGAAGCTCAATGGGAAAGTTACACAATTCAGCTATATATCTTATAACTATTAAGTTAACTATCTAAGATAAATTCTCTCCAGCTGGGTTTTGCTAACTTGCTAATGTTAGCTAAGTGGCTAATGTTAGCTTGCAAGATCAAGCTTCTTGGTAAAAGCAGCTCATTTTTTTTTGCATTCTGATAAGTGACTTTTTGGGGCTTTTTTTACTTTTGAAAAAAAACAATTGCCCCTTCTGTGCACTACCGGTAATACCGTATATCCTGGGATTGCACAGGCACGGTAGGAAGGTATGGAAATCTGAAAACCGCCCAACCCTACTAAGCACTTCTAGAAAAATGTTCTGATTGTAATGAATTCTGGGGGGGGAAATTCTCTTTTTTTTTGAAGCAATGTTGGGTGCACCCGTAGATGTAACGTCTGTGTGTTTATGTCAAGGGGCACAGCAGTCATATATCGCCTGTAGCATTCTCACGACCCTATTGTAACCCAGGTCAACTAAAGCACCATTTCAATTGGCACTTTGAAGTCAACCCAGGTTGGGCTGGCCTTGGTGGGCTAGCTCAAATTGCGTTTCCAGTGCCTCCAGAAATGAGAAATGATGTCATGTTACTAGGTAGACAATATCTGACTGCAGCTGGCTTCACTAATGTTGCTAGCTAGCTAGCAAGATGTTGAAGAATTTAATTTACGCTCACCATGCTGTAACTAAGGTTACCCCATACTCCTGCCAGTGCCCGTCAGATTCAGAGCCATGTTTTTAGCTTGCTGACATTAGCTAGCTAGCTAAACGGTCAGTTTCATTGCTAGCATAACAGGCTATCTATCTTACTTCATTGCTTGCCATGGCATTGGCTATTAGCTAACCAAGCAAACCAGATGACAGGTTTGATGTGATGTAAAAAGCTATCTAGCTTTCAATACGACCTGGCCAGCTAAAATTCCTGTTTGCTCACTTTAGCTAGCTAGGGAGCTTGATTCAACTCTGACTTGCTAGCTAACATTAGGTTGCTAACATTTGAGGGCTGACTGTTCTCACAAAAGTTTGTGTAGTGCAAAAATCAATCAATCAATCAAATGTATTTATAAAGCCCTTTTCACATCAGCAGATGTCACAAAGTGCTATACAGAAACCCAGCCTAAAACCCCAAACAGCAAGCAATGCAGTTACATTTTTACTGTTCCAATGCTTAACAATGTAACTGGTCAATGGACTATATTCGGGAAGAGCAGTAATGATATTAGCATAGAAGGATTAGACCAGAGACCATGATAAAGTTTAGAGAGTGCTAATGCTGGATGGTTTATTTTATAATAAAATATCTATGGTGGTATTTTGTGTCATGTCTGACTACTGTAGTACTGCTTATCCTTGTGCTAGCTAACAGCAACAAGCCCAGATGGGCTAGCTAACATTGTGTCAGCATCCAGCCGTGATCAGCTTGGTGGTTGTATTGTAACGGCGTCACCAGCCAGTATTCTAATCGAGCTGGCACCAGTTGTGAAATTGGGATGCGCTGGCCTGGGTTTCCCTCGACCCAGCTAGAATTTGAGAATTCCATTCGAGCCAGCTCAAATTTTCCACAAATTTTAAGTGCCAGTGGGAGAAACAACCAAGTATACTATCAGTCAATCAAAAGTGTGCAAATCCTTTAGGTCCCGCCTTTGATTGACAGTTCAATCGTTGCAATCTCGAGCAAGCTTTATAACAGTAGCTCCATTTTATGGCAAACTTTCTCTTGTTGTGAAGTCAGAAAACAGAGCTAAATCTAGAAATAACGAGTAAAACCTAGATATATCTTCAGAGAAACGCTCACAATTGCTGGTCCATTCATCGCATTGTCTTGAGAAGCGATGGAATGCGTTTGTGGACCATTTACTTGGTGAGTTTTATATTTCATGAATTAAGCTGCTGTATTAGCGCCTTGTTAGCGGGCCAAGGCTAACTTTCTATATGTTAGTGAATGTAAATTGGGCCATTTATGCTAATTGTTAAGTAAACTTGTAGAAGTAATTATACTTTTTCCATGTGAACAATATTGTATCAAACGAATGCATTTGGTGTCAGTAATATATTTTGTTGTACAAGAGTCAACTGTTTACTGTTTTGTACTTTGTTCAACATTAGTTGTTAGTTGAGTGACACACTGAAAGGTACAGTACGTAGCCTGCATAAGCTGCTGCTATGACAGTCTCTTTTTGAGACGCACATGTTGTGTAGAGAAGCCGTTTTAAGAGCAGTTTATGCTATTTGTGCACTTATTTGTTATGTAACGTGTAAGTCTACTATTTGAGATACTCTTTTATTTTTATAAGAGATAGCATAGACACTGTTGTACAACAAATGTGAGCTTTTTATATACTTATCTTTCACTATTGGGTTACTATTCCATAGTATCCATGAGTACGTTTTTGCCTGCTTATTCAACATGCATGTCAGGTGTTTGAGTCTTCTTGAATGGCGTTCCTACCCAGAGAGATCGACATCAAATAAAATTTGATTTGATCTTCTATTGCATGCAGAAGAAAAAAGACATCTGAAGTTATCTCTTCAAGAGGAACTTTTCTTGGAGGATGCTTAAGTACACTATTCTCGATTCTTGTTGGGACTGATCACCCCATGTTATGTGGTGGGACTGTGATATATTGAATGTGTATTTGAATTTAATTTTGTTTTGTGAATTGAACTTTACTGGTGATAATTGAAACTATAGAAGGTAGAACCGATTTTACCTGAGGTATTGAAATAGATCCATAGATTATTTGAACACTGAATTTATTCATTGTGAAATACTATAATTGTGAATTGCATATTTTGTTGTTGAGAACTACAATTGATTTTATTATAAAATAAACAATCTGGCATTAGCACTCTCTATTATTATTTGACCCTGCTGGTCATCTATGAACATTTGTACATCTTGGCCATGTTCTGTTATAATCTCCACCCGGCACAGCCAGAAGAGGACTGACCACCCCTCATAGCCTGGTTCCTCTCTAGGTTTCTTCCTAGGTTCTGGCCTTTCCAGGGAGTTTGCATTGCTTGCTGTTTGGGGTTTTAGGCTGGGTTTCTGTACAGCACTTTGAGATATCAGCTGATGTAAGAAGGGCTTTATAAATACATTTGATTTGATCTAAACTTTGGTCTAATCTTTCTATGCTAATATCATTACTGCTCTTCCAGAATATAGTCAATTGATCCATGCTAAGCACATGCTACACTATCTCTAGGCTAGAGCATTTTACAGTTCCACAACATAGGAAAAATACAAGCTAGAGGACAACTTTCCCGTGTAACATTAACATGCACCTTTGTATTCCCATCCATCATGTAGCCTAGCTCGCCTTCAAAAACAGATTAATTAAAAAAGGAGAGGCACAGCGAGGAAAAACATAAATATATTACATGGATGAGTGTCTAATTGAATATTGCACAAGGGAGAAGAGAAAACATCAACAGCAAGCACACAGCATGAAGATGAGCCTTAAAGTATATGAAGAAAGATGTTATCGTGGAAAACTTCCCAAGGAGATCATCTGGGGGATGTTTCCCACCCTCGTACCCAAAGGATCATTGCTCTGGAGCAGTGGATATGAATGGTGGACAAAGTGTGAGGAAAGATAAGGTTGGAGGGAACCACAGCCAATCTGAAACCCATTGGCTGACTCTATATATTGTGCTCATAAGAAATATGCAATGATTCTCCTGAGGGTTTCCCAATTATGATGCCATCTCTCCCATAGTTCCAGACCCTGTTATGATGCCATCTCTGTCCTAGTTCCAGACCCTGTTATGATGCCATCTCTGTCATAGTTCCAGACCCTGTTATGATGCCATCTCTGTCATAGTTCCAGACCCTGTTATGATGCCATCTCTCCCATAGTTCCAGACCCTGTTATGATGCCATCTCTGTCATAGTTCCAGACCCTGTTATGATGCCATCTCTCCCATAGTTCCAGACCCTGTTATGATGCCATCTCTGTCATAGTTCCAGACCCTGTTATGATGCCATCTCTGTCATAGTTCCAGACCCTGTTATGATGCCATCTCTGTCCTAGTTCCAGACCCTGTTATGATGCCATCTCTGTCATAGTTCCAGACCCTGTTATGATGCCATCTCTGTCATAGTTCCAGACCCTGTTATGATGCCATCTCTGTCATAGTTCCAGACCCTGTTATGATGCCATCTCTGTCATAGTTCCAGACCCTGTTATGATGCCATCTCTCCCATAGTTCCAGACCCTGTTATGATGCCATCTCTGTCATAGTTCCAGACCCTGTTATGATGCCATCTCTGTCATAGTTCCAGACCCTGTTATGATGCCATCTCTCCCATAGTTCCAGACCCTGTTATGATGCCATCTCTGTCATAGTTCCAGACCCTGTTATGATGCCATCTCTGTCATAGTTCCAGACCCTGTTATGATGCCATCTCTGTCCTAGTTCCAGACCCTGTTATGATGCCATCTCTGTCATAGTTCCAGACCCTGTTATGATGCCATCTCTGTCATAGTTCCAGACCCTGTTATGATGCCATCTCTGTCCTAGTTCCAGACCCTGTTATGATGTCATCTCTGTCATAGTTCCAGACCCTGTTATGATGCCATCTCTGTCCTAGTTCCAGACCCTGTTATGATGCCATCTCTGTCCTAGTTCCAGACCCTGTTATGATGTCATCTCTGTCCTAGTTCCAGACCCTGTTATGATGCCATCTCTGTCATAGTTCCAGACCCTGTTATGATGCCATCTCTGTCATAGTTCCAGACCCTGTTATGATGCCATCTCTGTCCTAGTTCCAGACCCTGTTATGATGCCATCTCTGTCATAGTTCCAGACCCTGTTATGATGCCATCTCTGTCCTAGTTCCAGACCCTGTTATGATGCCATCTCTGTCATAGTTCCAGACCCTGTTATGATGCCATCTCTCCCATAGTTCCAGACCCTGTTATGATGCCATCTCTGTCATAGTTCCAGACCCTGTTATGATGCCATCTCTCCCATAGTTCCAGACCCTGTTATGATGCCATCTCTGTCATAGTTCCAGACCCTGTTATGATGCCATCTCTATCATAGTTCCAGACCCTGTTATGATGCCATCTCTGTCCTAGTTCCAGACCCTGTTATGATGCCATCTCTGTCATAGTTCCAGACCCTGTTATGATGCCATCTCTGTCATAGTTCCAGACCCTGTTATGATGCCATCTCTGTCATAGTTCCAGACCCTGTTATGATGCCATCTCTGTCATAGTTCCAGACCCTGTTATGATGCCATCTCTCCCATAGTTCCAGACCCTGTTATGATGCCATCTCTGTCATAGTTCCAGACCCTGTTATGATGCCATCTCTGTCATAGTTCTAGACCCTGTTATGATGCCATCTCTCCCATAGTTCCAGACCCTGTTATGATGCCATCTCTGTCATAGTTCCAGACCCTGTTATGATGCCATCTCTGTCATAGTTCCAGACCCTGTTATGATGCCATCTCTCCCATAGTTCCAGACCCTGTTATGATGCCATCTCTGTCATAGTTCCAGACCCTGTTATGATGCCATCTCTGTCATAGTTCCAGACCCTGTTATGATGCCATCTCTCCCATAGTTCCAGACCCTGTTATGATGCCATCTCTGTCATAGTTCCAGACCCTGTTATGATGCCATCTCTGTCATAGTTACAGACCCTGTTATGATGGCATCTCTGTCATAGTTCCAAACCCTGTTATGATGTCATCTCTGTCATAGTTCCAGACCCTGTTATGATGTCATCTCTGTCATAGTTCCAAACCCTGTTATGATGTCATCTCTGTCATAGTTCCAGACCCTGTTATGATGCCATCTCTGTCATAGTTCCAGACCCTGTTATGAGGCCATCTCTCCCATAGTTCCAGACCCTGTTATGCCATCTCTGTCATAGTTCCAGACCCTGTTATGATGTCATCTCTGTCATAGTTCCAGACCCTGTTATGATGTCATCTCTGTCATAGTTCAACATGTATTTTTACTGAACCATTATTTAACTAGGCAGATGACTTTTCAACATTGCCTGCTCATGAGCATTCTCACTAAGAAAAACGTAATATTGTGGGGCTTCCCTCATGCCCCTTTTCATGACAGTGCTAGAAGCAACGTGAGTGAGTGCTAGCTATGTACCAAACAGAACATTATGCTAGCCAAGACCAACAACACAAACAAATGGACTATACAGCTACAAGTCGTGAGCGGAGATTCAAACAGACTATACTAATCTAGTTAATTGTCTTACTTGTGTTGAAATGTTTTCCACACACACATAGCAAAACATCGACGACAAAGTTCGCTCTTTTACAATGGGAGTCAATGGGAAAGAATGTTTGTTTTTGTAACGATGTGCGCTGAGAGTCGGGAAGCAAGTTCAGGGAGTGAGTGTTTTAACAAATAAAAGAAACAATGAACACGAACCACAAACAACACACCGACATGGAAACAGAGTCAATAACACCTGAGGAAAGAACCAAGGGGAGTTACAGATATAGGGAAGATAATCAAGGAGGTGATGGAGTCCAGGTGAGTGTCATGAGGCGCAGGTGCGCGAGACGATGGTGACAGGTGTGCGGGATAATCGCGCAAGACGGTGGTGACAGGTGTGTAGGATAATCACGCAAAACGATGGTGACAGGTGTGTGGGATAATTACGCAAGACGATGGTGACAGGTGTGTGGGATAATCACGCAAGACGATGGTGACAGGTGTGTGGGATAATCACGCAAGACGATGGTGACAGGTGTGTGGGAAAATTACGCAAGACGATGGTGACAGGTGTGTGGGATAATTACGCAAGACGATGGTGACAGGTGTGTGGGATAATCACGCAAGACGATGGTGACAGGTGTGTGGGATAATCACGCAAAATGATGGTGACAGGTGTGTGGGATAATCACGCAAGACGATGGTGACAGGTGTGTGGGATAATCACGCAAGACGATGGTGACAGGTGTGTGGGATAATCACCCAAGACGATGGTGACAGGTGTGTGGGATAATCACGCAAGACGATGGTGACAGGTGTGTGGGATAATCACGCAAGACGATGGTGACAGGTGTGTGGGATAATCACGCAAGACGATGGTGACAGGTGTGTGGGATAATCAGCAGCCTGATGACCTAGAGACCGGAGAGGGAGTATACGTAATAGTTTTGGCCAATTTGTGGGAGTGGTCGAGGGGAATTCCTTCCTTCCTAAATACCGACTCTGAGCATAGTTCCAGACCCTGTCATATGTTCAGAGACCCTTCCATACCCCTGAGGGAACTAGCCCTAGTTTGTACATGCATGACAGACAGTAGTCTTGTATTCCTTTATGTGTTTCATAAAGTTAAATCAATTATATAAGCTTTATTCTCTCATGTTTGCTTTGGCTTTGTGACTGTGTCTTCCTGTGTTTTGCTCTGTATGTGAGGTGGGTGGGCAGTTCACTTCACACTCAATCAATACAAATCGTGGGCGAAGTGTAGGCCACGTATTGAGCTTCAAAACACATTCTGTTCTGGCGATATGAATGGAGTTACTGTAGTGCGTTTGGGAAAGTATGTGTTTGAATCTGGTTCACACAGGTGTGAATCAGACAGATGTCGATGTCACATCCCGATCATGGCATTGTTACTGAATAAGATAAGCCATCTAAAGAAAACAAACAACTCATCACCATGATGAACCTTCGTATCAGCAAAGAGGTGGCTACTGATCTGCTTCATCAAGATATTTCTATTTGCTTTGTTCAAGGATTATCCTACTGCAAGGCGTAGCCTTGAGTGTCTTTAGTCAAGCCAAATCAAACGACTCTACCACACCCAGTGAACTATAAGCATACCACCTACTAAGATTCGTCTGACACCCCAAGCATGACAAGCTCTAGCTAGGTATGACCTATGTACAGGCCAGCTCGAAAGATCAAGAGTTCTTGCAATGAAATGATTCAGTAGTGGTGACCTCAAAGCAGGAGGTCAACAAAAGGCCCACAATGACTTTAATTAGATACTTGACATAAAGTTGCAGATGCAAATGTGCTCAAATTTAACATGCATTTTCAGTTTGGACACAAGGGAGGCTGTAGTACCATAGTCCAGTAACAAATAGGTGGGCAGACAGACAGGCAGAGAGGATTACAGACAGGCAGACAGAGACAGACAGGCCTGTGACTGTACAAAGTACACATCAGTGCTGCGGTCTGAATGGGTGATGACCGAAGCACCAAGTGAACCTCATCTGCAAATAATACACCCTACCATTCATACCACCCCAGAGAAAATGAATAGGAGGAAGGGAGGGCCTTACTGTGCTCATTGGCTACTCTGTAGATTCCCTTTCCTCTAACACCTGACTCCCATTTCCAGCTAACCTATCCTCCAAAACAGCTGAGCTGGTGAGCTGGACCTGAGGGCTGATGTCCCGAAGAGATACAGTGCATTCTGAAAGTATTCAGACTGCTTAACTTTTTCCACATTTTGTTACGTTACAGCCTTATTCTAAAATTGATTACATCGTTTTTCCCCCTCATCAATCTACACACAATACCACATAATGACAAAACAAACTTTTTTTTTGCTCATTTAGAAAAAACAAAATAATGAAATATTACATTTACATAAGTATTCAGAAGACCCTTTACTCAGTACTTTGTTGAAGCTCCTTTAGCAGTGAATACAGCCTTGAGTCTTCTTGGATATGAGGCTACAAGCTTGGCACACCTGTATTTGGGGAGTTTCTCCCATTCTTCTTTGCAGATCCTCTCAAGCTCTATCAGGTTAGATGGAGAACGTAGCTGCACAGCTAGTTTTTCGAACAGGTTTAAGTTGGGCCATTCAAGGACATTCAGAGACTTGTCCCGAAGCCACTCCTGCGTTGTCTTGGCTGTGAGCTTAGGGTCATTGTTCTGTTGGATGAGGAACCTTCACCCCAGTCAAAGGCCCTGATGTCTCAGGAGAAGGTTTTCATCAAGGATCTCTCTGTACTTTGTTCCGTTCATCTTTCCCTCGATCCTAACTAGTCTCCCAGTCCCTGAAAAACATCCCCACAGCATGATGCTGCCACCACCATGCTTCACCGTAGGGATGGTGCCAGGTTTCCTCCAGACGTGACGCTTGGCATTCAGGCCAAAGAGTTCAATCTTGATTTCATCAGACCAGAGAATCATGTTTCTCATGATCTGAGATTCTTTAGGTGCCTTTTGGTGGCTGTCGTGCCTTTTACAGAGGAATGGCTTCTTTCTGGCTACTCTACCATAAATTCCTGATTGGTGGAGCGCTGCAGAGATGGCTGTCCTTCTGGAAGGTTCTCCCATCTCTACAGAGGAACTCTGGAGCTGTCAGTGAACATTGGGTTCTTCCCTGACCAAGGCCCTTCTCCCCCGATTGCTCAGTTTGGTCGGGTGGACTCCAATCAAGTTCTAGAAAGATCTCAAGGATGATCAATGGAAGCAGGATGCACCTGATCTCAATTTCAAGTCTCATAGCAAACGGTCTGAATACTTATGTAAATAAGGTATTTCTGTTTTTTTTTTTTTTTATACATTTGCAAACACTTCTAAAAACCTGTTTTCTCTTTGTCATTATGGGGTATTGTGTGTATATTCATGAGGAAAAACATTTATTTAATCCATTTTAGAATAAGGCAGTAACGTAACAAAATGTGGAAAAAGTCAAGAGGTCTGAATACTTTCCGAATGCACTGTAACCTTACTAGGAACACAGGAGACATAAAGACAGACACCTTCAAAATGCTGAGGTCTGTTTAGATCTGCATGTGGTTTAAAACACAATCTCTTCTACATTACAAAATCATTTGCTTGTCTACACACTGGTGTCTGGTAGTGATGGGGGGGGGGGAATCGATATAGTTACTTATTTGTATATTATTAATAAAAATACTTTTTTACACTATCGCAAAATCGCACCAAAATTCAAGTACTTTTCCTTCATAGCTTGTTCTCCATCTTCTTTTTAAATAGAAAGCCAATTTGTTTTCAGCACTTTTATTTCTATGACTGATTAGTTTTAAACTAGTTTTCTCATTGCTCTCTCTCTCTTTTTGACCTTTATTTTAACAGGTAAATTGACTGAGAACACATTCTCATTTACAGCAACGACCTGGGGAATAGTTACAGGGGAGATGGATGAATGAGCCAATTGTAAACTGGGGATTATTAGGTGACCAGAATGGGAATTTAGCCAGGACACCAGGGTTAACACCCCTACTCTTACAATAAGTGCCATGGGATCTTTAATGACCTCAGAGAGTCAGGACACCCGTTTATCATCCCATCCGAAAGACGGCACCCTACACAGGGCAGTGTCCCCAATCACTGCCCTGGGGCAATTGGGATATTTTTTAGACCAGAGGAAAGAGTGCCTCCTACTGACCCTCCAACACAACTTCCAGCAGCATCTGGTCTCCCATCCAGGGACTGACCAGGAACAACCCTGCTTAGCTTCAGAAGCAAGCCAGCAGTGGCATGCAGGGTGGTATGCTGCTGGAAACTTTTCCATCTGCAGTAGACATATACAGTGGGGAGAACAAGTATTTGATACACTGCCGATTTTGCAGGTTTTCCTACTTACAAAGCATGTAGAGGTCTGTCATTTTTATCATAGGTACACTTCAACTGTGAGAGACGGAATCTAAAACAAAAATCCAGAAAATCACATTGTATGATTTTTAAATAATTAATTTGCATTTTATTGCATGACATAAGTATTTGATCACCTACCAACCAGTAAGAATTCCGGCTCTCACAGACCTGTTAGTTTTTCTTTAAGAAGCCCTCCTGTTCTCCACTCATTACCTGTATTAACTGCACCTGTTTGAACTCGTTACCTGTATAAAAGACACCTGTCCACACACTCAATCAAACAGATTCCAACCTCTCCACAATGGCCAAGACCAGAGAGCTGTGTAAGGACATCAGGGATAAAATTGTAGACCTGCACAAGGCTGGGATGGGCTACAGGACAATAGGCAAGCAGCTTGGTGAGAAGGAAACAACTGTTGGCGCAATTATTAGAAAATGGAAGAAGTTCAAGATGACGGTCAATCACCCTCGGTCTGGGGCTCCATGCAAGATTTCACCTCGTGGGGCATCAATGATCATGAGGAAAGTGAGGGATCAGCCCAGAACTACACGGCAGGACCTGGTCAATGACCTGAAGAGAGCTGGGACCACAGTCTCAAAGAAAACCATTAGTAACACACTACGCCGTCATGGATTAAAATCCTGCAGCGCACGCAAGGTCCCCCTGCTTAAGCCAGTGCATGTCCAGGCCCGTCTGAAGTTTGCCAATGACCATCTGGATGATCCAGAGGAGGAATGGGAGAAGGTCATGTGGTCTGATGAGACAAAAATAGAGCTTTTTGGTCTAACTCCACTCGCCGTGTTTGGAGGAAGAAGAAGTATGAGTACAACCCCAAGAACACCATCCCAACCGTGAAGCATGGAGGTGGAAACATCATTCTTTGGGGATGCTTTTCTGCAAAGGGGACAGGACGACTGCACCGTATTGAGGGGAGGATGGATGGGGCCATGTATCGCGAGATCTTGGCCAACAACCTCCTTCCCTCAGTAAGAGCATTGAAGATGGGTCGTGGCTGGGTCTTCCAGCATGACAACGACACGAAGCACACAGCCATGGCAACTAAGGAGTGGCTCCGTAAGAAGCATCTCAAGGTCCTGGAGTGGCCTAGCCAGTCTCCAGACCTGAACCCAATAGAAAATCTTTGGAGGGAGCTGAAAGTCCGTATTGCCCAGCGACAGCCCCGAAACCTGAAGGATCTGGAGAAGATCTGTAGGGAGGAGTGGGCCAAAATCCCTGCTGCAGTGTGTGCAAACCTAGTCAAGAACTACAGGAAACGTATGATCTCTGTAATTGCAAACAAAGGTTTCTGTACCAAATATTAAGTTCTGCTTTTCTGATGTATCAAATACTTATGTCATTCAATAAAATGCAAATTAATTACTTAAAAATCATACAATGTGATTTTCTGGATTTTTGTTTTAGATTCCGTCTCTCATAGTTGAAGTGTACCTATGATAAAAATTACAGACCTCTACATGCTTTGTAAGTAGGAAAACCTGCAAAATCGGCAGTGTATCAAATACTTGTTCTCCCCACTGTATATGGTGAGCAATATGTTTGGAACATCAAAACGCAATGAATTCACAGTATCAAATTGGGTAACACTTTATTTGGATTGTCCTTCTGCAGATGCTCATTTCAACTACGTATCTACTAACCTTAACCCTAAACTTAACCCTTACACTAGCCCTAACCTTAACCCTTACCCTTATTCTAAACTTTACCCTAACTATAAGCTTAGCAAGTAGTTGCTCATCAACAAATTGTGAGTTGCTTATCAACAGATAGTTTGTTGATAGTATGACCATCTGTAGCGCATCTACAGATGGACTATCCAAATAAAGTGTGACCTTTAATAAAGTGTGACCTTTATAATCGCAATACATATTGTATCGGCACCTAAGTATCGTGATAATATCGCATCGTGAGGTCCCTGGCAATTCCCAGCCCTCGTGTCTGGGGTGTGGAATGTATAGGGGTTGCAGTCATAATAATAGAATCCTAAGCTGACGTATGCAAGTGTGTGTGTGTGTGTGTGTGTGTGTGTGTGTGTGTGTGTGTGTGTGTGTGTTCGCCCACTCAGAGTGAGTCTCTTTTCCCTCATTCTCTCTCTCTCTCCTTTCTCTAGGCTCAGGGCTAGCACTGACTCATCAATATGAGAGGAGCGGCAGCACCATAAAAGTGATCTCCTGCCACCCACACATAGAGCTCTTAAGAGCTGCCCTCATCCCACCCTCTCCATGCAGTAGTTAGCTACCCTCCTCCCAGTCTCTCTCCATGAAGTAGTTAGCTGCCCTCCTCCCAGTCTCTCTCCATGGAGCAGTTAGCTGCCCTCCTCCCAGTCTCTCTCCATGGAGCAGTTAGCTGCCCTCCTCCCAGTCTCTCTCCATGGAGCAGTTAGCTACCCTCCTCCCAGTCTCTCTCCATGGAGCAGTTAGCTGCCCTCCTCCCAGTCTCTCTCCATGGAGCAGTTAGCTGCCCTCCTCCCAGTCTCTCTCCATGGAGCAGTTAGCTACTTCCCTCCCAGTCTCTCTCCATGGAGCAGTTAGCTGCCCTCCTCCCAGTCTCTCTCCATGGAGCAGTTAGCTGCCCTCCTCCCAGTCTCTCTCCATGGAGCAGTTAGCTGCCCTCCTCCCAGTCTCTCTCCATGGAGCAGTTAGCTGCCCACCTCCCAGTCTCTCTCCATGGAGCAGTTAGCTGCCCTCCTCCCAGTCTCTCTCCATGGAGCAGTTAGCTGCCCTCCTCCCAGTCTCTCTCCATGGAGCAGTTAGCTGCCCACCTCCCAGTCTCTCTCCATGGAGCAGTTAGCTGCCCTCCTCCCAGTCTCTCTCCATGGAGCAGTTAGCTACCCTCCTCCCAGTCTCTCTCCATGGAGCAGTTAGCTACCCTCCTCCCAGTCTCTCTCCATGGAGCAGTTAGCTGCCCTCCTCCCAGTCTCTCTCCATGGAGCAGTTAGCTGCCCTCCTCCCAGTCTCTCTCCATGGAGCAGTTAGCTGCCCACCTCCCAGTCTCTCTCCATGGAGCAGTTAGCTACCCACCTCCCAGTCTCTCTCCATGGAGCAGTTAGCTGCCCTCCTCCCAGTCTCTCTCCATGGAGCAGTTAGCTACTTCCCTCCCAGTCTCTCTCCATGGAGCAGTTAGCTACCCTCCTCCCAGTCTCTCTCCATGGAGCAGTTAGCTGCCCTCCTCCCAGTCTCTCTCCATGGAGCAGTTAGCTGCCCTCCTCCCAGTCTCTCTCCATGGAGCAGTTAGCTGCCCTCCTCCCAGTCTCTCTCCATGGAGCAGTTAGCTGCCCTCCTCCCAGTCTCTCTCCATGGAGCAGTTAGCTGCCCTCCTCCCAGTCTCTCTCCATGGAGCAGTTAGCTACCCTCCTCCCAGTCTCTCTCCATGGAGCAGTTAGCTGCCCTCCTCCCAGTCTCTCTCCATGGAGCAGTTAGCTGCCCTCCTCCCAGTCTCTCTCCATGGAGCAGTTAGCTGCCCTCCTCCCAGTCTCTCTCCATGGAACAGTTAGCTGCCCTCCTCCCAGTCTCTCTCCATGGAGCAGTTAGCTGCCCTCCTCCCAGTCTCTCTCCATGGAGCAGTTAGCTACTTCCCTCCCAGTCTCTCTCCATGGAGCAGTTAGCTACCCTCCTCCCAGTCTCTCTCCATGGAGCAGTTAGCTGCCCTCCTCCCAGTCTCTCTCCATGGAGCAGTTAGCTGCCCTCCTCCCAGTCTCTCCCCATGGAGCAGTTAGCTACCCTCCTCCCAGTCTCTCTCCATGGAGCAGTTAGCTGCCCTCCTCCCAGTCTCTCTCCATGGAGCAGTTAGCTGCCCTCCTCCCAGTCTCTCTCCATGGAGCAGTTAGCTGCCCTCCTCCCAGTCTCTCTCCATGGAGCAGTTAGCTACCCACCTCCCAGTCTCTCTCCATGGAGCAGTTAGCTGCCCTCCTCCCAGTCTCTCTCCATGGAGCAGTTAGCTACTTCCCTCCCAGTCTCTCTCCATGGAGCAGTTAGCTACCCTCCTCCCAGTCTCTCTCCATGGAGCAGTTAGCTGCCCTCCTCCCAGTCTCTCTCCATGGAGCAGTTAGCTGCCCTCCTCCCAGTCTCTCTCCATGGAGCAGTTAGCTGCCCTCCTCCCAGTCTCTCTCCATGGAGCAGTTAGCTGCCCTCCTCCCAGTCTCTCTCCATGGAGCAGTTAGCTGCCCTCCTCCCAGTCTCTCTCCATGGAGCAGTTAGCTACCCTCCTCCCAGTCTCTCTCCATGGAGCAGTTAGCTGCCCTCCTCCCAGTCTCTCTCCATGGAGCAGTTAGCTGCCCTCCTCCCAGTCTCTCTCCATGGAGCAGTTAGCTGCCCTCCTCCCAGTCTCTCTCCATGGAACAGTTAGCTGCCCTCCTCCCAGTCTCTCTCCATGGAGCAGTTAGCTGCCCTCCTCCCAGTCTCTCTCCATGGAGCAGTTAGCTACTTCCCTCCCAGTCTCTCTCCATGGAGCAGTTAGCTACCCTCCTCCCAGTCTCTCTCCATGGAGCAGTTAGCTGCCCTCCTCCCAGTCTCTCTCCATGGAGCAGTTAGCTGCCCTCCTCCCAGTCTCTCCCCATGGAGCAGTTAGCTACCCTCCTCCCAGTCTCTCTCCATGGAGCAGTTAGCTGCCCACCTCCCAGTCTCTCTCAATGGAGCAGTTAGATGCCCTCCTCCCAGTCTCTCTCCATGGAGCAGTTAGCTGCCCACCTCCCAGTCTCTCTCCATGGAGCAGTTAGCTGCCCTCCTCCCAGTCTCTCTCCATGGAGCAGTTAGCTGCCCTCCTCGCAGTCTCTCTCCATGGAGCAGTTAGCTGCCCTCCTCCCAGTCTCTCTCCATGGAACAGTTAGCTGCCCTCCTCCCAGTCTCTCTCCATGGAGCAGTTAGCTGCCCTCCTCCCAGTCTCTCTCCATGGAGCAGTTAGCTGCCCACCTCCCAGTCTCTCTCCATGGAGCAGTTAGCTGCCCTCCTCCCAGTCTCTCTCCATGGAGCAGTTAGCTGCCCTCCTCCCAGTCTCTCTCCATGGAGCAGTTAGCTGCCCTCCTCCCAGTCTCTCTCCATGGAGCAGTTAGCTGCCCTCCTCCCAGTCTCTCTCCATGGAGCAGTTAGCTACCCTCCTCCCAGTCTCTCTCCATGGAGCAGTTAGCTGCCCTCCTCCCAGTCTCTCTCCATGGAGCAGTTAGCTGCCCTCCTCCCAGTCTCTCTCCATGGAGCAGTTAGCTGCCCTCCTCCCAGTCTCTCTCCATGGAACAGTTAGCTGCCCTCCTCCCAGTCTCTCTCCATGGAGCAGTTAGCTACTTCCCTCTCAGTCTCTCTCCATGGAGCAGTTAGCTACCCACCTCCCAGTCTCTCTCCATGAAGTAGTTAGCTGCCCTCCTCCCAGTCTCTCTCCATGGAGCAGTTAGCTGCCCTCCTCCCAGTCTCTCTCCATGAAGTAGTTAGCTGCCCTCCTCCCAGTCTCTCTCCATGGAACAGTTAGCTGCCCTCCTCCCAGTCTCTCTCCATGGAGCAGTTAGCTACCCACCTCCCAGTCTCTCTCCATGGAGCAGTTAGCTGCCCTCCTCCCAGTCTCTCTCCATGGAGCAGTTAGCTACCCTCCTCCCAGTCTCTCTCCATGGAGCAGTTAGCTGCCCACCTCCCAGTCTCTCTCCATGGAGCAGTTAGCTGCCCTCCTCCCAGTCTCTCTCCATGGAGCAGTTAGCTGCCCACCTCCCAGTCTCTCTCCATGGAGCAGTTAGCTGCCCTCCTCCCAGTCTCTCTCCATGGAGCAGTTAGCTGCCCTCCTCGCAGTCTCTCTCCATGGAGCAGTTAGCTGCCCTCCTCCCAGTCTCTCTCCATGGAGCAGTTAGCTGCCCTCCTCCCAGTCTCTCTCCATGGAGCAGTTAGTTGCCCTCCTCCCAGTCTCTCTCCATGGAGCAGTTAGCTGCCCTCCTCCCAGTCTCTCTCCATGGAGCAGTTAGCTGCCCACCTCCCAGTCCCTCTCCATGGAGCAGTTAGCTGCCCTCCTCCCAGTCTCTCTCCATGGAGCAGTTAGCTGCCCTCCTCGCAGTCTCTCTCCATGGAGCAGTTAGCTGCCCTCCTCCCAGTCTCTCTCCATGGAGCAGTTAGCTGCCCACCTCCCAGTCTCTCTCCATGGAGCAGTTAGCGGCCCTGCTCGCAGTCTCTCTCCATGGAGCAGTTAGCTGCCCTCCTCGCAGTCTCTCTCCATGGAGCAGTTAGCTGCCCTCCTCCCAGTCTCTCTCCATGGAGCAGTTAGCTGCCCACCTCCCAGTCTCTCTCCATGGAGCAGTTAGCTGCCCACCTCCCAGTCTCTCTCCATGGAGCAGTTAGCGGCCCTGCTCGCAGTCTCTCTCCATGGAGCAGTTAGCTGCCCTCCTCCCAGTCTCTCTCCATGGAGCAGTTAGCTGCCCTCCTCCCAGTCTCTCTCCATGGAGCAGTTAGCTGCCCACCTCCCAGTCTCTCTCCATGGAGCAGTTAGCTGCCCACCTCCCAGTCTCTCTCCATGGAGCAGTTAGCGGCCCTGCTCCCAGGGGCTCTGTGTACTGGGGGAAAGACCTTCTCTCAACAGGGGCTATATGTACGGTATGCTGGGGGAAAGCAAACGCTGACACCGTCCTGTCAGCACCCTCTTCACACTCCACTGTAAGCAAATTCCCTTAAAAGCAGATCGGAGTCTGATAAAACCACCAGGCAGCCCACCCTGAACAGTGTACACACACACTGAACTCAGCCATGTTTCACAAAGCTCCACACTCAGCCCATTATCAAGATAAGAGAGTGTGCTGGTCATTTAAGGCTGGGACTGGGGCTGAGGGTGCATTGCATTAGGCTGGGGGTGGACTTGAAGAAGAGAATGTCTTGTACTATCTCAGAATTCTTTCCAGCCCCAGTGACAGCCTTGCTCCTCGTCTACAGGGCCAACTGTCCACTTAAACCTTCTGTTCAGTCGCAGCCTCCACTGGCACAGCCCAGGCTCCCTGTACTAAGAGGGGCTTTAGCTGAGTTTTGGCTTGTCCCAGGCAACTTTTAGTCAACTCCTGGACGTATAAATAAGAACAATATCAGATAAGTCTCGCAGGAAGTCTATAAACATTTACATTTTCTTTCAAGTGCTGTTTATGGATATTTTATCTCCTATCTGGGAAGTTAAGAACATGGTGAAAAGAGGCGCAGGCAGGAAGATACGGGGCGGACAGTGAATCAAAACGCGCCGGGTCTGACAGCGACCACGGCCCGTTGACCATAATAGGTGCTGAGTGGGCCTGGTGGAACGGCTGCAGACCCACTCTCTGTCTGGTCCACAGGAATGCCTGAAGAGTTATGGGACGGTACCAGGGCTGAGGAGAGGGGGGTGGAGCGTGGGAGAGATAAAGAGTTGAGCTACCAAACGTATGTCTCTTATGACAGGATACCGACAGCAACCAGAGCAGGGTTCTGGCAGGGAGAAAGGCTAGAGGGAGGAGGTTTCTCTATGGGTTCTGTCGAGGCAAGGGGACCGTCTCCTTTCCTGCCAGAAAGTCAATAGTAAACTACTAAAAGAGTCTGCTCTATATTAGGAGAACAAAGCTTCCTCGATACATAAAGAGCATCGTCGTATTCACAATCCAAATATAAAAGTTGGTAACTATTTTGTTTCACTATGAAGTTCGATAAAGCTTTGTACTGTAACTCCTTATCAGGATGATAAGCCAACAACCATCACCAACACAAATATAACACATATACTACACAGCCAAAAGTATGTGGACACCTGTTTGTCGAACATCTCATTTCAAAATGATGGCCATTAATATGGAGTTGGTCCCCCCTTTGCTGCTATAACAGCCTCCACTCTTCTGGGAAGGCTTCCACTACATGTTGGAACATTTTTGCAGGGACTTGCTTCCATTCAGCCACAAGAGCATTAGTGAGGTTGGGCACTGATGTTGGGCGATTAGGCCTGGCTTGCAGTCGACGTTCCAATTCATCCCAAAGGTGTTCGATGGGGTTGAGGTCAAGCCTCTGTGCAGGTCAGTCAAGTTCTTCCACACCGATCTCGACAAAGCATTTCTATATGGACCTCGCTTTGTGCACGGGGGCATAGTCATGCTGAAACAGAAAAGGTCCTTCCCCAAACTGTTGCCACAAAGTTGGAAGCACAGAATCGTCTAGAATGCCATTGTATTCTGTAGCGTTAAGATTTCCCTTCACTGGAACTAAGGGGCCTAGGCCAAACCATGAAAACAGCCCCAGACCAGTATTCCTCCTCCATCAAACTTTACAGTTGGTACTATACATTGGGGCGGGTAGCATTCTTCTGGCCCTTTTTTGTCTCTCAAAATATTGGGTCAGTGAAACTGAAACAGTTCATCTCCTGAATGGCTGGAGGCAGCAAACTATGAACTAGCTATGATTTACAACCTGATAGCAAAATGTATTAGACTATTAGACTATTAATCATGCATTGACTGCATCCATTTAATTCTGCCAACAATGCCTTACTCTACGTAATGGAATTTTCAGTCAAATGTAACTTATTTTTAAAACCTCTTATAAAGTTTGTTTTGAAGCATAAACTGCAAATGTTATATTTTAGAGCGATATTATGATTATCTGTTTTTTTCATTTCTGCAAAGTAGTTCAAACGGTGTCAGTTCTACTTTAATGTGGTTCTGGTATACATCAGTCTGTGAGACTTCCCTGTGACTTCTACAATGCTCTTAAATACAGCTAAGGCCCATTGTCAAGGACAGTAACAGTGATACAACACACTGAGAAAACAGCGACAATGGAGAGTTCAGACTCCAGACTGATACACACTCCTCTGCTGGATAATAACCACTAACGTAAAGGGAGAGGACTCAGACTGCTTCTGAGTTTAGCAGCCACAGACATACAGTGGACTGCCCTAGCATACTCAGAATAGCTTCTATCCTCTAAACCTTCAATTAGCAAAAGAAAGAAGGCTTTTCAACCAGGTAGGCTATAGTCAAACGTAATGCTCGTCTTCCCCGATGTTGTAGCAACACCTACATTTGTGAATTGGCCTTTCTGTGGAGAGGAGGGGGTGAGGGTGGATTATTTGGAGTGTTTGGGAAAGCAACCCCATCAGGAAAGAGAGCGTTCACGGTTCTTAATTGCTTTGGCAAGTGAAGAGACTAGCCTTGGGTTGGGACGCATGTAAATTCATCTGCCCCAGGTCAGTATTTAACAAGTCAAATTTTCCCATCGGGCTACTACTGGCCGCAAGACACCCCAGTAGTGGCCAATGAGGGTGGCACACCTTGGTGGTCTGATCCTGGAGGATCCTGGGTAGTTATGGACAAGGAAGGAATGCAATCTCTGTCCCCTGGCAACCTGAAATGGAGCCCCACCAATAGCCTGGCAACGTAGAATTACTCAACAATGTACAGTCTGGAGTTCTGGACTAGCGGCTCAATATTGTTCCTGGGCTGATCCTGACCAGACGACTCATATGTGTGAACAGTGTGGTCGGTACCATTTTGTCCGTTTTTTTTGTATCTGCAATTAGATGCAAAAAAAGGGCAAAGAAAAAACATTGTTCAAGCTGCCACAGATGATGATGAAGAGGTTGATTAATGCAGTTTGGCTTTTAAAATAATCAACCTCTGAGTGTGTGGTGCATTTGACATTACCCTTTAATTTAATGGGTTTTGACTCAAGACGCTTTGTTTTTGCAGCTTCATTGTAGCGCCCGTCCCCCTTTTTCTTTGCCCCTTTTGGGGCCTTTTTTTCCACCACCATATGGTGCAGGCCTTGCGGAAATAATCCACTAAAAACAACAGGCAGGCCTGCACTTAACCATTTCTTTTTTAACGCCACGAGAATGAATCGCTCCTTTGTCTAGCATTCTGCAAATGATCCAGGATAATTTCTTGTTCTCAAACTAATTAGATTAGTTCAGCGGGGTTCAGGGTTATTGCAATAAGTTGCAGAGGAATGAGGGGTAGATGACGGCGTAATCAGCCACCAACGTTCAAACTTTCCTTCCTTAATGAGCAGGTTCACGCCACCCTTCTAGAACTCTAATGGCACTTTTCTTTCAGAAGACCTCATTTCAACCACAACCTCATGTGGGGTACAAGTCAGTGTTCTTGCTGATCATAATTACCTCACGTGGTAATGTTAAACACCGCTGCGAAGTGACAGAGTGAAAAAGACGACCGACCAGAGTTTCAATTCCACTCAGCAATCAAAGAGATCATTATCTTGCTCTGCGTAATGATAAGCATCTTTTCGATGCACTACATGTTCCAAGTTACACATGTATGATTTCCATCCTGTTCTGGGAAATAAGAAGCGGTCAAAAAGACTGTACGCCTCGAACAAAGAGCAATGGACATCCAGAGCTCAGTTACCTTGCACTGTGTAGAAAAAAGACTATACCTAACAAGAATTTAAGGGTTTAAAAAATAGAAATAAATTACTTGAAGGACAAATGGACTGAAATGGGGCACCATATACTTTAGGTTAAAGAGAAAGCTGTGGACATGAGAGAGCTACAGTAACTGGCTGACATGGCCTGAAAAAACCCGGCCCGCTGTGCCATAGAGTAGCAACAGCAGAACCAAGCCAACAAGAAATATTTATACAGACACCGGAAAACCATGAAAAATGTTCTCGTCTTTAGACTTTTAAATAAGCACTTATAGAATCATTTGGCACAGCGCGTCCTTCAAACACGTTGGCACACCATATATCACTGAGGCTTGTTCCTACAGAAGCATTGCGCTGACGACTCACCTATTTCTTAATATAATTCACAAGGATTACAAAAATCAAGGCTGCATTTAATGAGCCTAGTATTTTTGCTTACCTCCAACAAAACTGTTATCAGAAAAGGGGTGAATTAGTTAAAACAACAGCTAATTTTTCAAGTTAAGGCCATATCTTCTTTATGTGAAACTTTTGTCCGTGTGAGTTCAGAATAGCTCAGAATAAAATTTGTGTGTTTGGGTATTCACACTATTGGTCCTGTAAAATCGCCTGTGTGTTAGAACTTCAGTCAATATTTGTGTCATTAATATCACATTAATATCATATAATACTTCAAATGTATACAAACATGACTGTAGGTCGCCTTGGATAACAGTGTCTGCTAAATGGAATATTTGATATATTGATATATTTGATATATTATAATGATTAGCCTAATTAATATATATATTTACATAATAAATATATGGGGAATTGCAAATTATGCTGACGATTACATTGCTGGAAGCTACAATCTATCTGCAATATTAAAGCTGATCTACCCACAAAAAATAAATAATGATTAGCCTACTAAAACATATCACTACCTGGACTTGTATATTTAAAAAGTAACAGGTCTCAGCACAGACATTGATCTGGATGATGGCTTCACACTCAGCACTCTGAATGGGCTCATATGACATGTCAAACAACATCCTCTATCCACCTCGCCCACACCTAATGTCCCACATTTAGCTCACGTAAATTAGAAGTACATCTAGATGCAATATTATAATAATATAACTGAAGACATTTAGCAGATGCCTTTATCCTAAGCGACTTACAGTGCATTCATTTTGCGGATGGTCCCGGGAATCGAACCCACTATGCTGGCATTGCAAGCGTAATACTCTACTAAATGAGCTACAAGCCCCTCACTTTATACAAACAGTTACCACGGTAAGAGCAGGATGAGCTTGTATAGTTGGTGTAAATTAAAATTGAAATAAGTATTTCAAATAGGCAACATTGTAATTGTTTTCTTTGGGGCTATGTTTTCTATGGCTGAGTTTAGTATGAGAATGAAATGTGAAATACATGGATCAAATGAATGCATGTTGGTTGTTAACAATAGCTCAGCTGTCTCTATGAAACACACTCCCTACCTCCCAGTACCAAGTGAAATCTTTGAGCTAAGAGCATTATAACACTAGCTCCTGTAACAGAGATAATGGTGTTTCTTAAGTACAGAGACATTTTCAGTTTTGAGTAGTCTGGATGGAAAAGATAGCATATGTTAAACATTATACAAATCTGCTGAAATAGCAAGACCGTCATGAGAAAACCTTTCTGCAGCGTTAACAAAGAAAATGTCTCGTAATAGCTGCTCATTATCAAGTGTTTAACATGCCTATCCAGACAAAGAGAGAATGTTCTATCATGGCACACTTTTTGAGATACGGCATTTGAGTTCAACCACTGTCCAGAAGTCCAAACCCTCAACTATGTGTTCACTTTCCAAACATAATGAGATTATTTAATTTCTACGCTCGTCGCTTTTGCATTATTACTCTGAAGACTAAAGTCTGCGAGTACAATAGTGCAACGCACAGAAAATAACATAATACTTGATTTGGAAATAAACAGCCTAAATGGCTGAATTCTTCTTGCGATTAAAACCAAAGACTGTAATTCTTAAATAATGTTAATGTTGCAATACTGTAGAATACTTATCAGGAGTGATAAGGTGCAAGTATTGGCTAATGACAGGCACAAGGACACACTGTTGAATGGAAGACAAATTGAGCTGTTTAGAAAAATGACAGGTGTTGGTTCACCCACTAATTAGGCTCATCTCCATAATTAATTATTCCTCTGCAGGTTCACAGCAAAGGCAAAGCAGCATTCATGTTTCATCAGTCAATACCCTGAAATGCTGTTATCTATATGTACTGCCAGTAACTTTCTCCAACCTACCCTGCAAAAGAACCTGAACTTTGTTTCTTAGTATGAATACATGTTAGGTATGAGTAAGCTATAACAACACTGTAGAAACCTACTTTATACTGTAGCAACAGCCTCCTGGAACCTTTTGTAAAGGATGAGATCATGACGATACAAACAATAAGATGAAAAACGATTAGTTGAACCATATAGACAAGAGCAGAGTGAACGGAGAATGTTAGAAGACTGGGGAACCATGAGCATGTGTGTGGTCCAGGGAGAAAAACAGTGACATGAAGTCAATATAGACAACATGAAGTCAATATAGACAACATGAAGTCAATATAGACAACATGAAGTCAATATAGACAACATGAAGTCAATATAGACAACATGAAGTCAATATAGACAACATGAAGTCAATATAGACAATATGAAGTCAATATAGACAATATGAAGTCAATATATAGACAACATGAAGTCAATATAGACAACATGAAGTCAATATAGACAATATGAAGTCAATATAGACAATATGAAGTCAATATAGACAACATGAAGTCAATATAGACAATATGAAGTCAATATAGACAATATGAAGTCAATATAGACAACATGAAGTCAATATAGACAACATGAAGTCAATATAGACAACATGAAGTCAATATAGACAATATGAAGTCAATATAGACAATATGAAGTCAATATATAGACAACATGAAGTCAATATAGACAACATGAAGTCAATATAGACAATATGAAGTCAATATAGACAATATGAAGTCAATATATAGACAACATGAAGTCAATATAGACAACATGAAGTCAATATAGACAATATGAAGTCAATATAGACAACATGAAGTCAATATAGACAACATGAAGTCAATATAGACAACATGAAGTCAATATAGACAACATGAAGTCAATATATAGACAACATGAAGTCAATATAGACAATATGAAGTCAATATATAGACAACATGAAGTCAATATAGACAATATGAAGTCAATATAGACAACATGAAGTCAATATAGACAATATGAAGTCAATATAGACAACATGAAGTCAATATAGACAATATGAAGTCAATATATAGACAACATGAAGTCAATATATAGACAACATGAAGTCAATATAGACAATATGAAGTCAATATAGACAACATGAAGTCAATATAGACAACATGAAGTCAATATAGACAATATGAAGTCAATATATAGACAACATGAAGTCAATATAGACAATATGAAGTCAATATAGACAACATGAAGTCAATATAGACAACATGAAGTCAATATATAGACAACATGAAGTCAATATAGACAATATGAAGTCAATATAGACAACATTAAGTCAATATAGACAACATTAAGTCAATATATTGACAACATGAAGTCAATATATAGACAACATTAAGTCCATATAGACAACATGAAGTCAATATATAGACAACATGAAGTCAATATAGACAACATTAAGTCCATATAGACAACATTAAGTCCATATAGACAACATTCCACATAAGCTAAAAGAATACAGATGGTAGTGACTTAAACACCAGATCAAAATGCTGGAATATACCAAAGCTAAGAACATAAAACTGTTTAAAATAAAATGCCGAACAATACAACTCCACTACAACGAGGATCATGCTACAGTACTATAAAACATATTTTGAGAAACCCGCCTGGGACTTGGTTTCCGAAATTATAGAAATACAACATCACAATCCTAACCATTTTGGGCCCATTCACTTTGGGCCTCCACTGACTTGCCACGATTTCAAGTTACGTAAAAATAAAACACCATTCACAATATTTCTAAGCCTAATCGATGTATTATTCAAGTCACAGATAGCAGGACATAGAAGAATAGAGAGCATACATACCTCTGCCGAGCATTGGGTTAGCGCATTATCAGCACAGATTCCACAGGGAGCCAGATATCAGAGTAGAAACAACATCCAGAGTCCTTGCCCTGGTTCTTGACTGAGGTATCCTTTATTCCACGTCCATGCCGGAGATGCATTTATTCCATTGTCTTTTCTTTGGTCTTGCTGTTGTTGTTGTTGTTGTTATTATTGTTGTTGTTGTTGTTGGCAGGGTCTTTCTCAGATTTCTTAAAGGTTGTTCTCTTCTCCCACCTGTGTCTTCAGAGGAGATTACAGGTAATAGCAGTCCTGGGTTCCACCGCAGCACGAGTCACAATGCTTCTCTCTCTGCAATCACACACCGTTCAAAACAGAAAGAAAACTCACGTAAAAATCAAGGAAGCACAAAAAAGCTAAATCAACACCATATGTTCTTTAAAGCCTACATGTATCTAAAAACGTATCCCACAAATGCACATCAAACATGCAAGTAGACCTCAAAAGTAGTATATATTGTTTAAAGCTTGGAAGCTGGAACGAGTTAAAAAGTTATAAAAGTTAGGAAGACCATACAGACCGACATCTTGCATTCCATGTGATTTCGAGAGAAAGAACAATGATCAGTAAAAACACAATTAACGAGGTGGTCATTAGAAATCAGAGTCAGTCCTGCGCCGTGTTAGCAGCAAGCAGCAGGCATCATCAAACTGCCGGTCTGTCGGACTCATGAATGAATAGGAGCTCTAACGGTACGACAGGCCCTCTGGCAATCCAAATTGGAAACAGGAAAACAAACATTATCGGGGGAACACTATTTTCCCCCTTCTTCTTGACGAGTCATCCTGTCCAACCTGTCTGAGACAATGTAATGGCCTATGCTGTGCCCACTACAGCCGGCCTAGACCACACAGACGCAGAGAGGAACACTAAACCACAATGAGAGAAGGAAAAACACTGAAAAATAATGGAGGAAAGAAAGAACACACACTGATAGACAGACACTTAGAAACGAGCTAACACATCATAAACTGAGAGGCAAAACTGACTCGTCAGTGTTCCAGAGAGGAGAGGGGACGGACCACGTTTTTAGCAAACTCTTTTCCTAATCAATGGGTATATCTGTCTCTTGGTGATGGGTAGGGAATTTCAATACTGGCTATCCCCAAAGTGCACTATGGAAATCCTAAGATACAGTAAATAGACACACACACACTCTCTTTATAAGTATGGTGTAGAACAGAGGGTAGGGTACTTGTGTGGCTGGGGCAAATAAAGGGAAATTCCTGACCTAAACCTACACAAAATGTCTACCCGACACAGATAGCAGGACTCTTGATTTATCCCAAATATGAAACAGCAAGTGTCTAGTCCTACATCATTACACCTTGTAAACCACACCTCAAGCCACTGCTGCATACAGAGCCCAGTGCAAGCCTTGCCTGACGACTCACCCTGAATTTAATTCCGCTGCTCTATCGATCACTACATAAATTCAGTCGGAAACTGCCATCCTAGAAGTCGTTTGTATGACTTCAAATTTGGTTAGTGCTATCCGGGATCCTTGGGACATCCCTACCCCTAAACCCTAACCTTAACTCCTACCCTTACCCTAACCTTAACCATAACCCTTACCTAACCCTCACCCTAACCTTAACCCTGCATTTCCCAAACAGGGACCTCAGGACCCCAAGGGGTGCACGTTTTGGTTTTTGCCCTAACACTACACAGCTGATTCAAATGATCAAAGCTAGATAATTAGTTGATTCCCTCCCAGAAATCGTCTGGGAGGGGGGCAAATCCAGACTCATGGTGGAGAAGAAATGTCAGTTGGCCAGAGCCATGTGGAGGTGTAGCCAGGCAAGTACAAGCCACCCCCATCCACATGGCTGGAGGGGACACATTGAGGAGCTTTTCCACTGGGGAAACCTTTATTTGTAGTTAAAGTACTGACTTGCGTTAACAGGTGAACATGTCGCAGAGCCCTATTAGCCTATAGAACAAAGCCTACATTCTAGTCTTTTAAGAGGTTGTTGTTCAGAATATATGGAATTTTTAGAAAAAAAGATCTGTTAAATACAACGGTTGTGTGAAAAACATGAACTGTCACGTCTTGCATCAGCAACTGACAGTGAGAAGGACTTTTTAAAACAAATAAAAAGAGAAAAAGTAGCTGTATCAACAACTATTGCTTATACATACTCCTACCCTGGTTCCATTTTCCCACAAATCTGGAAAACAAACTATTTGCTTACCAGGGTGAATCTAAGGTGCTATTAAAAGTTTTTAAGGCTACCATTTACTGTCTGTCCTCTCTAAGTAAACTTTAGAATTACGTCAAATGGTTTAAGAAAATCGAAAGTTTCCTGCCTCTCCTGGTTGCATGTATCAAACCACCAGGGAAGGTGTCTAGCCATTTGCAAAAGCATGAAAATGTTTTTAACCCTAAAAGCACCAACATATGTTTTGCTTAAACACACTAAATTAGTAATGATTGCAAAGAGTTGTGCTAGGTATATTTGAAATGTAAATGCAAAGAGCCACTGTCTGTCAAGCAGTAACACTTTTTATTTTATGAACCTTTTCTAACACAAGTAAGTGGTTCTAATTCTCAAACAAATAAGCTTTATTTTAAGGGTTTCGAAATTCGAACAAAATGTACCCTTGTTGGCACTTTTCGGTTAAAGAGACAGGCCATAGTGTTCCATAGACACCAACGTGAGAACATATGTGAGTAGGCCTTTATTCATGGTAAATCTAAGCTTCCTTTGTCTATTTAAGTGCATGGACATGAGGGGAGTAACCTACACAACCTGTTCCAGGGTCAAAAATGACTATACAGATGTCATACAGTATGTCGGATTTTCAGTTTCAATATGTTTTCATTGAGATACAACTGCCTCCAGAAAAAGCTGAAACATTGCTGAATGGCAATGAAGGATGTCTGGGTCGACCAAACAAATCTAAACCTTAATGTATCACAATTGTACCTCATTTCTGTAGGAGCCTGCGTGTCATATTACATGATCATCTTTGATGTCTACAATTTTACAAGGAGCCATGCGCCGTTTTTATCTGCTCTTGGTTTCTCATGTCCTTTACAATTCAAGACATTACCAGTTTCTATATTATATGTAACTTTTTTTTATTTCATGAGGCCTCAAAATATTTTATTTTCATTAATAATGAATTATTAAGCAGCACCTACGTGGTGAATCTGGTACAAAGATACACCGCGAAGTGAAAGGCTGGCCTCACAGCGATTCGAAAAAATCTCCCTAAAAGTAGTTGTGAAAACTCTAAAGCCATGTATAACAAATGCAAACCCCCCACTGTTGCTTTCTCATACCAACGAGACCCAAATTCATCTGTCAGCCGTAAAGTTCCTAACTATACAAGAGTTGATCTATTGCATACCCCCCTCCAAAGAACTCACAGATGGGAACCCATTTACATTTCAAATATACCTAGCACAATTCAGCAGTCACTTCAAACAGCTCTTATCAAACTAACCATGTGGATCTTTCTTTCACTTTTGAAAGAAACACTCCCTGTATAGAGTACCACAGAATACTCATGATAAGTAATTATATTTTCCATAATCCTCTAATAAAAGCAAAAGTAAAATCTTCTTAGAAAATTAGGCTAGAGTGGCTGCTTACATCAATGGATTGTGTGACAAAACATTGTACAGTGTAAACCTAATTAATTAACGGTTTACCAAGTGCTTCACGTATCAGATTTAATACATACAAGGCTACAGTGAGGACAAAGTCTACTTTTAGAAGTGGATTTTTGCAACCAGATGTTTTGATGCATATTATTTATAATAAATACTATTTATGCACGTGTGTGTTAACACTATTAAGGCAGAAATAATTTGTCTATAAGACATACAGGTGTCCAAATAACTAAACTATTGTTAAACACAGACTGTTGTTGAGACTATGTTTCAGCTTAACCTTTCTCCCCTCTGAATGATGAAAAGCATTTATTTGCTTTGGCCACATCATTAACAAACTTTCACTGACAAGAAAGAGGGCTTTCATAGACAGAAGGTGTATCATTTCCAGACCCATGTTGGCGTGTAGGAAGGTTGGTTTCACAGTTTACAGGAAAGAGTATGAGTCCTCTACTGGAACCAACAGGGGAATTTTGTGTCATAACAATGTAACTACAAACAAGAGCCTAAGTGAAGTTGAAAATCGGGTGATTTAGAGTTGTGCTCATAGATGATCTTAGATCTTACCAACTGAAAAATAGTCAATTTAGATCGACAGAAACATTGTCTAAATGTTAAACGTTATGCTTTTGAAAAAGTCAATACCTTTAGGGTGTTATTTGCTACTATGTACATGGTTATAATGTAACTATCAAGCATACACACTGAGAATATGTAACTGTTTTACACTACCAGTAACAAAGTTGTACATGCCTCTGAAAGTAGCCCTTTGCACCAAGAGTAGAGGAGTAGCTGACCAAAATATCTCACCTCCTCATAAAAGTAATAGGGCAGGTATAAGTAATAAGGCAGAATTATATTATCTTTATAATACTTGTAGCAAAACATAATGAAAAGCTATGCTGAGTTTCTGCAAAAGTGAACTGCTTCATCAAGATGCCCAGTCATGCTGCTCTAAACTTTCTGAATTTCCACAGACACACACACACTGCACCTCTGTGTCATCTCCTTTGAGATGTAGCCTAATCCCCTGAAATGGAAAATATATTTAAGACTTTTGAGAAATGACTCACTTTTTTTAGGAGGAATTAACAAGTGATTGGTCATTGATAAAGTTACAAGCACGTTGTTACATTTCTTGTTTTGTAACAAAGTTAGTAGATGACTTGAACATTCTAAAAACCAGAAACTTAGAACTTCGAAGGTTACGAATAACATGTGGAACGTTTAGAAAATAGGCTACTGGTGAAATCTTATGGATGTGCATTTTATTGTAATTAGTTGAAATATTCTTCTGACCCAAGTGTGTTGCCATGCCTACGCATTTTCTTATCTTTGAGGAACATTGCCGTTAACGGAAAGTTGAGTGGGAAACTTAACTCAGTTCTCGACATTAATGAATCATTAAACATCAAAATACACTTCAAAATATATACAAAGTTTCAGAAGCCGAAAAAAATACATTGTAACTTAACATACTCTCTACCATGCTCTCAAATACGAACAATGAAAACAGAAATACGCGATGCGCCAAATAAAATCCTCGTCTTATTAGTGTGTTTGTGTGACTTAGATCACAGATATTCTCAAGACCATAACTATCTGTCTCCAACACCTATCCAGAATGCGTCGCGCCTTTACAAGAATGCTACAACATCTGAAATCGAATTAATAAATGAAATTGGAAGGGAAAAGTAAGCCACAAACCTACTGATCGGAACTCATGTTATTCTCCCTTGTCTCAATATTTACACCCTCTATTACGGCTACTGCTTCTACCAAGTAGCCCATTTCAATTTCTCACGCGTTTGACCCAACAAAACCTACATGCCATGTGAAATCCGAGAAGCCCTGCTGGGGGTTTTTTTTACAGCAAAGTAGCTCACTACTGATTCACGAAATCCCTTAGTTATTACATAACATTCTCTAAAAGCGATCCGCATTCTGGAACTACTGTAATTTCACATTGTTCGCCTCCGTACTCGTAACGTGCATTGATTCGCTTTGTCCTTACCTGTTGATTAAATTGCAATAGTCTTTGCAGTCTGAAAGATGGTGGAGCTTTGGCGTAAGCCATGAACCGTCTTTGTGCTGTTTGTTTGTTGATCTCGGGGTAGCCTACTATTTCTTTTTTGTTAGAGGGGATATAATATTTCGAATCTCGCCTGTGCACGTGGAATCAGGGTGACTGTGTATAATATTTAAAACGCCCGAGTCTGGATGGAAAAGGAGGGTTAGTTTGCAGTGATCCCAGTTCTTTATCAGAAATGTTATCGCTTGACAGGACCTCAGACTCCAAGCATTACGTCAGTTTCAAGACACCAACACTATTAATATCAAGAAGCCCTTGCGGAGGAAAGCGCCACCCCAGACCGGTCGTTCTTAAAGGGACAGATGCATCCCTGATCCTCACTACCAAGCTATAACGCAATAATAACAAGTGAACAGTTTATCCACTTCATCTTAATATTTGAAATGGCCTAATATTAATCGTATATGATCCCTATATTGATATATGGTTGGCTTAATGTCGATTTAGTGTGAATATACGTATGTTTAACAGAAAATCTGCTCTGATACAAAATATTATGTTCATTAGACTTAGGTATTTCTGAATTATGTTATGGGTATATTTTATTGCTATGAAAGTTGGAAATCATGACATAAAGTTGCACAACTTTACTATTCTGTGTATGATAGACATTATTTTCTTTAGTCGAGAAATCATCACAATTCCAACAAATCACAAGACTGTGGTTATTGAAATGTCCAAGACTAAGCGTAGATTATATACATTTTTCCAGACTGAAATTAAGATGTATACACTATGATAACACAATTGATTTGATCCTTTAATCTCGCAATGGCCTTACTGATGTCAGGGATAATATTAGGTTGTGCTGAGTTAATCTATTCTATTAAGTTTTATTCACCATTTCTTTTAAAAGTAGGGTATCAAAAAGATCCTACTGGCTGCTCTATGTTGCACCTTCCATTCTCATAATGTTGGCACTATTATAAGTGAAGAGTTTATATTCTACCGGGGTTTAAGGGGATAACATTTTTACTTTTTCTTCGTAATAAAAGTATCTCTAGCATGTTGCGTAAGCTTCTACATGCACACAAAAAAGCCACACTTGAAGAAATATGAAAATACTCCCATTATTGCCTCTTCATTAAAAACTCATGATCAATCAATCTAGTTTGTTCCAGTAGACAGGGTTTCCATATCACCATAAATGCCATCCTAACCTGAGGACTCCAGCATCTCTAGCAGCTTAATAGATCATAAGTAATGCTTTATTAAAAAGGAGATACAAAACAGTCTAAAGGTGGGAGATCTGTCTAAATGTATACTACATATGTGAAATGCACTTTATTACACTGAAATGCACCTTTTTACACTAAAATACACTTTTTCAACACTGAAATGCACTTTTGTACACTGAAATTCACTTTTTTACACTTTTCCTCTCAGTGAAAAATATAATAGAGCACATTTGTTAACAAAGAACTAACGTAATTTAGACATGCATAAAGTTCATTTTGTTTATAGATTGTAAATACAAAACTGGAATGCATACTAAGTTGCAAATTGAAAATGAAGTTGCTGATGAAAGACATAAGGGACGTTTTGAGATAAATGATATGTGAATAATAACAATAATAATAATAATAATAACGATAATAATACTACTACTAATGATAATAATAATTATGTTTTAAATACATTTACCAACACACTCTATAAAAGTTTTTTTAAGTTTCTTTCACTCTTTGAGATATGCAACAAGCTTGTTTAAAAACAAAATCAAAGAAATGTATGAGTTTGGTTAGTAGCTCAAATGGCAAAAGAGAATGCAAACACCATATTCATATCTTATAGGATAGTCTCTAGCAAACGATTAACCATCCACATGATCAGAACTAAAGCACAATGCATCAGAATACCCAAATGGACTTAAAAAGTTATACTCTTAATTCCTTCAAACAAGTTGAAATATGACATCTGTTGTTAAGGTACTCACTCTGAACCAATATAACTGTAAGCCTGAGGGAAGAAATAAAGAATAGATATACATTTAATTTTAAAGCGCAACAGTCTTCCCTTACAAGCTGTTGCTTTGTTTCACCACAGAGTGAGCAGTCCCTGGCAAAAACACTCCCAGGCATCGTTCAAGTTTTATTTAACACAAGCAGTCTTGAGGGAAAATCAGGTTTTAAACCGCATTTTGAAACTTTGAGCTTTTACCAAAGAAAGTAACATGCACAGTGTGTGTGTATGTATGTGTGTGTGTGTGTGTGTGTGTGTGTGTGTGTGTGTGTGTGTGTGTGTGTGTGTGTGTGTGTGTGTGTGTGTGTGTGTGTGTGTGTGTGTGTGTGTGTGTGTGTGTGTGTGTGTGTGTGTGTGTGTGTGTGTGTGTGTGTGTGTGTGTGCGTGCGTGCGTGCATGCGTGCGTGCGTGTAAGAATGTGTTGGTGAGAATGTGTGGGGTATTTGTGTGTAGAATCTTTGCCTGTGTGTGTACTTATGTGCAAACTCTTTTCAAAGTTGGTTCAATGTGTTTACAAAAGGGGATTCAAATTCAATCTTCTCATTGCGTGGTTTCGATTGTTCACATTGAAGGTGGAATATGGGTTGTCTAGGTTAGGAAACAATGGACAAGTTATACTGAAGAAATCACACAGCAGACTTTGCCTGACTCTTTCCACAGGCTTTCCATATTCCCCTCTTTTTTCCCTCTTCGGTTAAGACAGGGAATATGAGATGTGAGGACCCTTTTATATCAAGCAGTACTTATTGTCAGTTCTCACTGTACACTCATGCTTTTGTTGTTTTTTTTGCGGTGGAAATTCATGAAAAATGAATTTTTTGAAAAAAGGCATCTAGATGTGTTTATTTTTTTATACAAAAATAAGATGGTCTAGTGTCAAAAGACAATGAAAACTATGTTCCTGTCGCCCCATGCTTCCTCAATATATTATTACCTCTCATATACCGAACTCACACTCATAACATTTAACAGTTTCATTCTATACATTTACTTTACAACAGTGCTGAAGAGACCAAGACATAAGAAAAACAAGACATTTCTGATTTGTTACTATCATCAACCAAATAGATGTCAAAGTATGTACAGATACTGTATTTTGTACAGTTGCCTATTTATAGTTTAGGTTATTATGTTATGTGAGTCAAACAGATTCTGCGATGCAATACTTGGCTAGTCCCCTGTCACCTATTCCTGCCTGATAGTGTTGCGGTCATAGAAATAGAATCCACCCATTATGCCATCGTTGACTTGAATGAGGAGGCCCGTTCTATGGATTCTATTTCTATGGTTGCAGTATTATCGTTCATCTGGCCATGCTGACTGACTCTTGACATCCTGGTGCAGTAATATTTAGAACTGGTAATGGGTGAGTGACCTTGTACCAAACAGCTTTTCATAGCCTCACACTGTGATTCTATGACCTAATATATAGAGGCACAACCCAGCCTATATCTACTGACTTCTATTTCAATACTGAGTTTTAAGCCTTCACTGTACCAGTATGGATCCATATACCTGCTACAACTTTGGCCAAACTGTGTGTTATTACCAGTATTCAGTTTTCAAGCTGTTTTACTTCTTTGCACTATTAGACAGAAAGCAGCTGATATTTTGCTGGTACAGTATGGACCTTCACCATTTCCTTATTCTGTCACTCTCACTTCATGTTTGAAAAGCATTGTTTCATGATGGTTACGCATGCTTGTGGGTATGATTTTGTTTGCCCTCAATATCAGAGCAGTGTGATTGGTGTTCTCCGTCTTTTATTTTGCTTCCTTATTCGATTGAAACCATAACCCAGCAGTGCTGGGAAAAGCACCCAATTGTCATACTTGAGTAAAAGTAAAGATACCTTCATAGAAAATGATTCAAGTAAAAGTGAAAGTCACCCAGTAAAATACTACTTGAGTAAAAGTCTAAAAGTATTTGGTTTTAAATATACTTAAGTATCAAAAGTAAAAGGAAAAGTATAAATAATTTCAAGTTCCTTATATTAAGCAGACCAGACAGCACCATTTACATTTTTTTATTTTTTATTCAAGGCTAGCCAGGGGCACGCTCCAACACTCAGACATAATTTACAAACAAAACGTGTGTTTTGTGAGTCCGCCAGATCAGAGGCAGTAGGGATGACCAGGGATGTTCTCTTGATAAGTGCGTAAATTGGACCATTTTCCTGTCCTGCTAAACATTCAAGATGTAAGGAGTACCTTGGGTGTCAGGGAAAATGCATGGAGTAAAAAGTACATTATTTTCTTTAGGAATGTAGTGGAGTAAAAGTAAAATTTGTCAAAAATATGAATAGTATAGTAAAGTACAGATACCCCCCAAAACTACTTAAGTAGTACTTCAAAGTATTTTTAATTTTTTTTACTTTACACCGCTGCAACCCAGCCAGCCAAACCTGACTATTTTCACTCAAATGCATAAAACGTTTTCTGAAAACCCCAGGCCTTCTGTTACCATTTAGTTGGATAATTAGATGAGTAAAAAATATGCAACCATCATGCTGTTCAGTTGGGACAAAGTTGTCCTTTGTGGGGATTTTTACAAAAGAAAGTGCTAATCGTAGCTCAGCCCTGAATCCAGAACAGAACAGCAGGAGAACAAAAGGTAATATGTAATTATACTAGAGCTAAGCCCTGTAATCTCAGCCAGGGGAGAGGACATGGCAGAGAAGGATACCAGCAGCAGACCTCCTGAGCTGGGTTGACACCTGGATGGCTAAACACTGCCTGAACGTATTGATCACCGTTTTCTCACGGCGTGTGTGTCTGTGTATTTGTGTGTGTGTGAGTGTATGTGTGTGTGTGCGTGCGTGCGTGCCACAGAGGGTCCATTCTCACGTAGTTACGAAATAGAATGTAACATTTAAGCAGAACGGGCCTTCCTTGTGTTTAAGTTTTGAGGCTTAAAACGGATGCACCGATAGATTACCTGGAAATTAGTTGTCTTTCTTTCTTTAAGCACTTTCGTTCTGTTTTGGGAGGTAGGGTCAACATCCGTTTTGTGTTGGGATGGTATGGCTACACAGAAGGATTAGGGACAATCATCGCTTCTCAACAAAGAGAAATGTGGAGGACAGTGAAACGTAATCAGAGCTTGGGGCTGGCTGTCTTTCACACACCATCTACCTATTAGCCTGTGAGACAGGGCATTAGCACTAAGGGTATTCTGAGACAAGCTGTTAGGCATCACAGTTGCCATAGAGGCCAACCAATGGAGGAAGAAGTAGAAAGTTACTAAGAGTGAAACTTGAGTGAGAGACAGAAAATTGGCTCCATGGCAAAACCTGAAGTCTGAACTGGCAAGGACAGGGTGGATATGGCCTATGGTATGCACAAATACTTACACAAATACTCATACAGTACATGAAACTTTCAGTGGATTTTTCTGTAGTGTAACTGTAATGATACTGTAAACATAGTGATTGTAGGAATGGAACTGATAAAACAAATCAAGCCTTTCCTCGAAAACTGCAGTCGCAATGACAAATAAAGAAGAATGGACGACGTATTTGGATTGATATTAGAATGGCTGGGAAGGATTTTCAATGAATCCACTACCTAAACATTTTAAGTGCATTTCCTGCAAGCGGTGGAAATGTATATGCAGAACAAATTTGATCCATAAATGGACAGTTTTCAATTTTAATGTTTGCTTCATCCATGCAGTTCCACAAATGGAATTCGCTGAGTGGAACTACAGAACAAAGTGAAAACTTTTGTCTGGAAGAACTCCTCAAAGTGCTATTACTACATTACTTTTCACTCCGAAGCACGAGAGAAACCATTTGAAAATGAGGGCCAAATGAAGGCAATTTTATACCTGAGTACGTTTTGTCCTCAACATTTCAAGACGTAAACTATACCGTTTATTTTTCTCCAAACCCAAAATAGTGTGATTTGAGTTATTCACCTTCATGGCATCACGGAGACAAACAGAGTCACTGTGTGTTTAAGAGGAAGACTCAGCAATGGTTATTTTTTTCAAATTTGAGAAGAACTGCTCTCATGAAGAGAAGATCAAATGAGACCAAGGCTAAAGTCAGCCATGTGGAGTCACTGCCCAGACAGACAGGAACACAGCCAGCATCTCATCAGCAGGGCGGACACAGGACACACTCACACTCTCTCTCTCTCTCTCTCTCTCTCTCTCTCTCTCTCTCTCTCTCTCTCTCTCTCTCTCTCTCTCTCTCTCTCTCTCTCTCTCTCTCTCTCTCTCTCTCTCTCTCTCTCTCACTCTCTCACTCTCTCACTCTCTCTCTCTCACTCCCTCCCTCCACACCCTACAGAGAGAGAGGGCACATGCAGATGCCCTTGTGGCACGCTTCATTCCCGCTAACGTCCTCTCCAACTCAGAAGGGTAAAAAGGGAAAACACGTGATCTTAGATCCAAAAGGCCTTTCACAGATTGGCGCAACAGTGCCACTGCTGAGGCTGGGTCAGAGACAGACACAGACAGGAAGTTCTAGTGGTTAGGATTTCGTGGAGAACTGATATCCTCCCAAAATACTCTGGTTTTAACCGAGGCTGAGGCCCTTTTAAAGGTTGTGGAACAGTCTACGTAGAGGCCTCATAAGAATCAGGCTATATCCCAAATGGCACTCTACGTTGTGCGTTACTTTTGACCAGAGCTCGGTGAAAAGTAGTGCACTATAAAGGGAACAGGTTGCCATTTGAGACACCAACTCAGAGTTACAGTGAAATGTCAAATAATTCAGTATAATGGATTCAATTAATCCCAATGAAAAACAAAAACAAATGGCTTGGTTATTATTACAGTGTAAATAAAATGTCACCATGTAATTTATTAGTAAATATGTAATACCTACAGTCATTTCTGTACCAGAATTAAATATAGGCTAGTATTAGTATCATATTCTGAGATGAGACACACAGCTGGTTTAACCTGTGGTGCTGAGGACACAGATCAGGGTAGTAGGTCTGCTCAAATAAGATCCACTGTTCATTAGTTTACAGCAGTTAAAAAACAATAGTACACATCATTAAGCTGCATTCTCTGTCTCTTCACTCTATTAACTGTGCTGCCTGAAGTGATTCTCATTCTCTTAATGATGAGAGAGAGAGAGAGAGGGGGAGAGGGGGAGAGGGGGAGAGAGAGAGAGAGAGAGAGAGAGAGAGAGAGAGAGAGAGAGAGAGAGAGAGAGAGAGAGAGAGAGAGAGAGAGGAGGGAGAGAGGGAGATGGAGAGGGAGAAAGAGAGAGAGGGAATAGTAAGAGAGAATTGGCGATGGAGGAAGAGAGAGGGAGGGATAAAGAGAGAGAGGGGATACAGAAAGTGAGAGAGGGAGAGAGAAACAGAGAGGGAGATCAGCTAGGTGTTACTAAGTCATCCTCATGGCAGGCCTCGTCTGTGACTTCTCCCATGAGTCACTGCTCCGAGAGAGCTGTCCTCGCATAAACCCAGGTGACATAAGCCAAGCAGAGGTCTCTCTCTCTCTCTCTCTCTCTCTCTCTCTCTCTCTCTCTCTCTCTCTCTCTCTCTCTCTCTCTCTCTCTCTCTCTCTCTCTCTCTCTCTCTCTCTCTCTCTCTCTCTCTCTCTCTCTCTCTCTCTCTCTCTCTCTCTCTCTCTCTCTCTCTCTCTCTCTCTCTCTCTCTCTCTCTCTCTCTCTCTCTCTCTCTCTCTCTCTCTCTCTCTCTCTCTCTCTCTCTCTCTCTCTAATCTCAATTTTTTTTACCCCCTCTCCCATTCTCTCTCTGCTGCTCACCTCAGTCAGTTTCACCAGACGGGTCCAGGAGACCGTGACCTTTCCCGAGTGGTGCCATCAATCCATCAGACACACACGCGCATGCACACACGCACACACACATACTCAGCAGGAAAAAGAGACACGAAAACGTTTCCAGTACACCTTGATAGAGTTCGCCGCAGTGAGGAGATAGCTGGAGATAGGGAGTAAGTTTACAGACGCTTGCAAAATGAGATCGCTGTGAATCTCACTGAGCTAAAAGAGGGGTCCAATAGAGATTTATAATATTGACCAATATCATGAATTTGATGTTGAGATTATAGATGCTGCAAAATGCAAAATGCAATCTGTTACCCTCAATACTTTCCCCATGCGTTTCCATTTCAACACCCCCACCTTTCAACACCCCATCCTTTCAACACCCCATCCTTTCAACACACCATGAAAAATAAGTACATGAAGTGAAACGTCTTCCAATTCTACGTGGTCAATACTGATTCTGATCAAAGAGCCCAACTACACAGATCATATTTATTTTCCACAGTGTATAACTGTAGGAAACTCATAACTATGAAACTAATAACTACCTGGGCGGCATGTAGCCTGGCGGTTAAGAGCGTTGTGCCAGTAACCAAAAGCCGACTAGGTGATAAATCTGCCGATGTGCCCTTGAGCAAGGCACTTAATTAAGCCTAATTGCTCCTGTAAGTAGCTCTGGATAAGAGCGTCTGCTAAATAAGAAAAATACATATATACCGTATATACAGTATATATGCGAAGTGAGATAGTGTCCTTGGTGTGTCTCCCAAATGGTACCATATTCTCTGTGTAGGGCCCATAGGACTCTGGCCAAAAGTAGTGCACTATATAGGGAATAGGGTGCCATTTGGGATGAAGCCCTTGTTAACAAGCCATATTGTGCATTGACCAGCTGGAATGTACCAGGGAGTAGGTAGAAGCTGGTGCTCAATGCTTACACCCCACCGCTTTAACAGTGCTAAAAGGTATCACATATCCCCATTTCTCTACGGACTGCCGCTCTTTATCCCCTTCCTGTTAACCATAAACCTCCCCCGTGGTTTAATAATTCCTCACCGTGTAGGCTGGCCTAGGTAGCAGGTGAAAACCCAGCCTGTATATGTATGTGTCTGTGCAATATTACACTCACTTAGGCTACACACAATTACACGCACGCACGCACGCACGCACGCACGCACGCACGCACGCACGCACGCACGCACGCACGCACGCACGCACGCACGCACGCACGCACGCACCACACACACACACACACACACACACACACACACACACACACACACACACACACACACACACACACACACACACACACACACACACACACACACACACACACACACACACACACACACACACACACACACACACACACACAGGAACTAAAGTGCATTGCTTTAGGACAGATATGAGCAGGTGACACCTCATATATCACAATGTTAATGATGTAGGTGTGTTAATGTGAAATATGACCAGGAGTAATTGTACATCTCCCCGCTTGTCTCCCTTGTTAATCATGTTTATGCAAACAGGTTCTCATAATTCAACTGATAATACACCAGAGAAATATTAGAAAACAGATTAGCAGAATTTTACTGAGATAAATTAATTTACCCACAGTCTTTTTCTTACCCCCATGACTGTGTGTATGTGTGTGTGTGTGTACATAGTGTGTATGTGTGTGTACTTAATGTGTGTGTACTTAATGTGTGTGTGTGTGTGTGTGTGTGTGTGTGTGTGTGTGTGTGTGTGTGTGTGTGTGTGTGTGCGTGCGTGCGTGCGTGCGTGCGTGCGTGCGTGCGTGCGTGCGTGCGTGCGTGTGTGTGTGTACTCCGAAGTTAATGGAGGTCCATGGAATCAGCAGCGTTGATAAAATAAAAGCTTTTGATGAATCACTGACTGCATACAGTTCAGTCCAGGATGAAAAAAATGCTGATGATGAATTACTGACTTCATATGGTTCAGTCCAGGACAAGGAATGCTCCTCAATTCATTCTGGCTCCATAACAAGCACACACAAAAAAAAACTCTAGTATGTTTGTTGAAATGGTGTGTCCTCGCGGCCCCGCTGAAGCAACACACGCCAAATGACATAAAGGACAGATCACAGAATTGAATATCAAAACATCATAAATATCTACCGGATCTTGCTTCCATTTGATTCCGCTTTCTGGAGGAGCGTTGAGAGGTATAATAGTTTGTACATGTTCTATTCCACTTCTATGGATCCTGGAAACTGTTTAAGATGCTGATTGACTGACTACCAATACAGGAGGCCAAATGGTCATGTTAATAAAGGATTTACATTTTGTCTCTTCTTGAAATCCATTTTCCGTACTTTATCACCTCTCAGTTCATTTAGGACTGTGCCACAATCAAATGGGGAGGCACTGACCCTGAGGACATGAGAACTATGGTTCCGTCTGAAATGGCAACATATTCCCTATGTAGTACACTACTACCCTTTGGGCCCTGGTCAAAAGTAGCACATTATACAGGGAATAGGTTGCCATTTGGCAGGCATCCTATGAATTTTTTTCATGGAGCACTTAATGGGACCTTTAAATCTCTACAACTGAGATTTGCATCAATGAATAGTTGTCTTAATTAATCTAACAAGGATTGGATCAATGGTTCAATGCATTTGGAATAAACCTTAAAGCAGGCCGGAGACCTCATGACTTTAACGAGGAGAGAATTTCTCATCACCATCGTAGTCTATATTGAGAGCCTTAATTTTGTAACGTCCTGCTGCGACAGATACTGGTGGAGCTCCCCAACCCTATAATGAGGTACATGCCTGGTCTGATGTTGTTTGTGGTACCCTACATCAGACACAGACAGAGGGGGAGAAAGTGGGGGGAGGAGAGAGAGACAGAGAGAGAGAGAGAGAGAGAGAGAGCGGGAGAGAGAGAGAGAGAGAGAGAGAGAGAGAGAGAGAGAGAGAGAGAGAGAGAGAGAGAGAGAGAGAGAGAGAGAGAGAGAGAGAGAGAGAGAGAGAGAGAGAGAGAGAGAGAGAGAAGACCCCTAGGGGCCAGCTAAGAGAATGGGTAGCATCATTAACAGTCCACTGTCTGTCCTCGCTGAATATTTCCGATGCTGCGTCATGACTGCTGCTCGGCCCGGTGTCTTCGGCACACGCCGGAGCTAATGGAGAAAATATGCTGCTAGCTGACTGCAGGATGGAGGGGGGCTCTTAAGTAGCTGCCAGTCCTTCACTACAGGCCACTCTGGACAGTAACACAGATTTGGAGACGGTGGAGGATAACCGATATGCCCCCTGGTAATACTCACACATTACATTCTCTTCATTTCCAAGAATTCTCCATTACCATCAAATGGAAATTATAGCAAATACCATGAAATGTAAATCCAAATACATACAGTATGTGTTATGAGGATTTATATTTGCCAAATGAGGAAACGTACATTATATTAAACATATAACATTGTAACAGAGTGTTTATCCACAAATTAAATGAATGTCTTTTTGGAATGTACAATGGATTTGATAGGCTGACTCTGTGAAGGATGACTGAGACAGACGGAGCTCTGAGGGGTCTGAGTGTGATGTGACTGCAGAGAACATATCTCACAGACAACATGAAAAACATTGACAGCTTCCTGTCACCTGCAGGAAGTCACCATCATTCTACTGCCTGTAATGGCAGATTGGCTACAGCACTAGTTCCACTCTTATTATGGTTTGATTCCCTGAAATGTATTTTCCTCCAGTTCCTCTTTCCAGCACTAAACTTGTAAGATGGCTACTTCGCATCTTCTGTTTAATTTCCTGACAACCCACTTGTCTTTGTAAGCATTTAATTTAATAATTTCATGAAGGTGACTCGCTGGCGACAAAGCCACTGGGAGCCCCAGCATGATGCACTCCTAGCACACAAAGTATGTCACACTCTCATCCCGCTCCATCTGTGACTGGCTGAGCCCCATAGTGCTTGTGATTGATCAGTTTTATAGCCTATCACATCTGTGCAATGAGTGGCGCAACCTCCTCTTCTTTGTGGCCTGAGATATTCCTCATGGCCATTTTCCAATGACTATGGCTCGGCCTCAGTCCGGCTCCTGAATATCCCTCATTGCAGTAATTGAACAGGTTTTCTTGGCTTCCTTCCATTCAATCATGTCTGAGTGAATTCCTTTGTTCTGGGATCCACACAATTAGCTTCAGGACTCACATCCTGTGATATGTCTCTTCTCTCTCCCACTCCCTCCTGCCATCTTTCACTCTCTCCACCTCTCTTTATCCCTTGTTCTTTTTACTTTCTTCCCCTCCTTCCTCTCGTTCTCTGCACATAACCCTCCTCTCCTCTCAGTGCAGTGTCTAGATTGGACAGTAATTGGAAAGAAAATAAACCCAGATCATTTTCCAGTGGGGGCAACAGCGAGAAAGATCTTCACTCTGAGTCCGGTGCAAGAGCCAGTGACGGAGCATGAAATGGATGCTTTCCAGTATCAATCAAAGGCCGTGTCCAAAAGGGGAAGAGATTGCCATCATTGATATTATATAATGCTCCAGTAGAACACACTGGTAGAGAAGGGAGTGAGTTGTTGTCTGGACACTGTGTACCACTATGGCCAAGGCCCAATTGGCACCCTATTAACTATATAGTTCACCCTGATAAAAAGTAGTGCACTACATAGGCAATGGGGTACCATTTGGGAAGCACACTATCCCAGTCAGCCAGCCCCATAGTAGGGGAGAGAGCGAGAGAGAGAGAGAGAGAGAGAGAGAGAGAGAGATAGCCATATATCTACTGGCGAACATCAAAAAGACATTGTAATCTCACTAGGAAAAAAGGCTTTAGTAAATGTCTCCTCCACAGCTGTCGTGCCGCGGCCGACGGCCAAGGGAAATACGGCGGGATCTGCCAAACAAAATTATACCACAGAAATGGTCCGATTGTCTTGGTTACTCCAGTTTAGTTATTTTGTAATAATTGGTTTGAAAAACATTGAGTACACTGTTTAAAGAGATTCTCTGATACTTTTGTATACTTTTTAACCAGTAGTTCTGAAAGTAGAGCTCACAAACCAAAATCTGTCCCCAAACATTGTGGACTAAGTCACGTACAGTGGGGAGAACAAGTATTTGATACACTGCCGATTTTGCAGGTTTTCCTACTTACAAAGCATGTAGAGGTCTGTAATTATTATCATAGGTACACTTCAACTGTGAGAGACGGAATCTAAAACAAAAATCCTGAAAATCACATTGTATGATTTTTAAGTAATTAATTTGCATTTTATTGCATGACATAAGTATTTGATCACCTACCAACCAGTAAGAATTCCGGCTCTCACAGACCTGTTAGTTTTTCTTTAAGAAGCCCTCCTGTTCTCCACTCATTACCTGTATTAACTGCACCAGTTTGAACTCGTTACCTGTATAAAAGACACCTGTCCACACATTCAATCAAACAGACTCCAACCTCTCCACAATAGCCAAGACCAGAGAGCTGTGTAAGGACATCAGGGATACAATTGTAGACCTGCACAAGGCTGGGATGGGCTACAGGACAATAGGCAAGCAGCTTGGTGAGAAGGCAACAACTGTTGGCGCAATTATTAGAAAATGGAAGAAGTTCAAGATGACGGTCAATCACCCTCGTTCTGGGGCTCCATGCAAGATCTCACCTCGTGGGGCATCAATGATCATGAGGAAGGTGAGGGATCAGCCCAGAACTACACGGCAGGACCTGGTCAATGACCTGAAGAGAGCTGGGACCACAGTCTCAAAGAAAACCATTAGTAACACACTACGCCGTCATGGATTAAAATCCTGCAGCGCACGCAAGGTCCCCCTGCTCAAGCCAGCGCATGTCCAGGCCCGTCTGAAGTTTGCCAATGACCATCTGGATGATCCAGAGGAGGAATGGGAGAAGGTCATGTGATCTGATGAGACAAAAATAGAGCTTTTTGGTCTAAACTCCACTCGCCGTGTTTGGAGGAAAAAGAAGGATGAGTACAACCCCAAGAACACCATCCCAACCGTGAAGCATGGAGGTGGAAACATCATTCTTTGGGGATACTTTTCTGCAAAGGGGACAGGACGACTGCACCGTATTGAGGGGAGGATGGATGGGGCAATGTATCGCGAGATCTTGGCCAACAACCTCCTTCCCTCAGTAAGAGCATTGTAGATGGGTCGTGGCTGGGTCTTCCAGCATGACAACGACCCGAAACACACAGCCAGGGCAACTAAGGAGTGGCTCCGTAAGAAGCATCTCAAGGTCCTGGAGTGGCCTAGCCAGTCTCCAGACCTGAACCCAATAGAAAATCTTTGGAGGGAGCTGAAAGTCCGTATTGCCCAGCGACAGCCCCGAAACCTGAAGGATCTGGAGAAGGTCTGTATGGAGGAGTGGGCCAAAATCCCTGCTGCAGTGTGTGCAAACCTGGTCAAGAACTACAGGAAACGTATGATCTCTGTAATTGCAAACAAAGGTTTCTGTACCAAATATTAAGTTCTGCTTTTCTGATGTATCAAATACTTATGTCATGCAATAAAATGCAAATTAATTACTTAAAAATCATACAATGTGATTTTCAGGATTTTTGTTTTAGATTCCGTCTCTCACAGTTGAAGTGTACCTATGATAAAAATTACAGACCTCTACATGCTTTGTAAGTAGGAAAACCTGCAAAATCGGCAGTGTATCAAATACTTGTTCTCCCCACTGTATGTGCACCACATAATTTCATAATTTCTCTCTCTCTCTCTCTCTCTCTCTCTCTCTCTCTCTCTCTCTCTCTCTCTCTCTCTCTCTCTCTCTCTGCATGCTGGGAGTGTTTGGTGCATGCTGGGAATTGAATGATTGAGTGAGTGCGTGTGTTGTGTAGAGTAAGATATTCAGAACTTTCCTTCGGTTTTTTCTTTCTTGGTGGCATTCTTTGGTTTCTTCTGTGCATGATTAAGATTATTATATATATTTTTTTTGTTGTTGTGTGGTAGAATTAAGTATTTAGGTTTTTTCGTATCGAAATTACCTTGATTTTGGCGGGGATGGCTTCCAGAATTGGAATGCCGTCCCTGTCACTTCGGCATGGCTTTAGGTGTGTCACTGAAGCTACTGTCACGGTGGAGGAGTTTCTGGTCGCCGTAGGAGAGAAGGTAGGATACGATAATGTTGCGTATGCGTCACGGATGAATAAAGCGGTGGTGGTATTTCTTAAGGAAGAGCGCCTTGTTGATCGTATGGTTGAGCAGGGCGTACTTCTTAAGGGAATGTTTATTCAAGTTACCCCGCTTTTTTCTCCGTCAACAAGGGTAACGATTTCAAATGTACCACCGTTTATTCCAAATGAGCTATTGGAGCGCGAGTTATTGCGCTTTGGGAAGTTTGCAAGCTCAATTAAGGTTGTTCCGTTGGGTTGCAAACACCCGGCGTTGAAACAGGTTATGTCGTTTCGGCGACAGGTGTTTATGTTTTTGGACTCACCGGAGCAGACTTTAGAGATATCGTTTAAAGTCAAGTATGACAATAGAATGTATATGGCGTATGCTAGTACGGGTAGTCAACGGTGTTTTGAGTGTGGGGATGTTGGCCATAAGCGACATGCTTGCCCGAAAAGGGAGAAGGCAGAGGGAGGGGCGCAGGTGGTCATCGTAACGCCTGGGCCCACTGATGTAGGGAGAGGTGGGCTGACAGTGGTTGAGCAGCCACAAGCACCTGTTGCCGAGGAACAAGTTATCCGTGTTGAAGAGCCAGTTCCTCAGACTGGTGAGGAGGTGCCCAGTACGAGTACTGGGGCACAGGAGGGGGTTCATATGGAGTTAATCTCAAAGGTAGTGGAGGAGATGCCCACTACGAGTAATGGAGTACAGGAGGGGGTTCATGTGGAGCTAATCTCACAGGTAGTGGAGGAGATGCCCACTACGAGTAATGGAGTACAGGAGGGGGTTCATGTGGAGCTAATCTCACAGGTAGTGGAGGAGATGCCCACTACGAGTAATGGAGTACAGGAGGGGGTTCATGTGGAGCTAGACTCCAAGGGAGTGGAGGAGATGCCCACTACGAGTAATGGAGTACAGGAGGGGTTTCATGTGGAGTTAGGCTCCCAGGTAGTAGAGGAAATGCCCACTACGAGTAATGGGGTACAGGAGGGGGTTCATGTGGAGCTGGGCTCTCATGTAGTGGAGGAGATGCCCACCACGGGTAATGGGGTTCAGGTGGGGCTAGTCTCCCAGGTAGTGGAGGAGATGCCTGGTACGAGTGATGGGGTGCAAGTGGGGAGTGTTGAAAGGGATGTGGTAGAGGGGAGTCAGTGGTCTGTGGCCTCAGCTGAGGAGGATCAGGAGAAGGATATGGATATCTCTTCTGATATGACAGCAGCTGGTGAGGACTCAATTTATGATCTAGAGGAGGTAAATGGGTTTCTGGATCAGACTTTTGGGAAATCTGTAAAATTGGCAGAATATTTTGATGTTGATAAGTTTGTGAGGTCAGCTGTGATGTTACAGAAGACGGTGGGGTTAGACCAGTTGAGTGAGAAGAAGCGGTTTCGCTTGAGGAAATTTGTTACTGCTGTTACAGCAGCAAAAGGTGGTGGGAAACGTGGTCAGGTTAATAAGAAAAGATTTAAATAATGATGATGATCATGCTTCATAGGGTGTCTTTTTTCTCTTTGGTTTCTCTGTGGTATCTTCTGCTTTTCCTTTCTCTTTTCTACATGGAGGTACTAAGGGTGGGCTCTCTCAATATTAATGGGGGAAGGGACAGAAATAAGAGGGCTTGGGTATTAGAAGAAATAAAACAGAAAAGGCTTAATGTAGTTTTCCTACAGGAGACACATAGTGATGAGGATAATGAGGTTGACTGGGGTATGTGGTGGGAGGGGCAGCATATACTCAGTCATGGTACTAATTTCAGTGCTGGGGTGGCCATCTTGTTTTCCTCAGGTTTAGGGGTGACTGTGATATCTACAACAGAGATTGTCAAGGGTCGGGTTTTATTGGTCAAGGTGGATGTTATGGGGTTTTTGTTTGTTTTTTTGAATGTTTATGCTCCTAATGAGGGTACCGAGCGTCTTGTTGTGTTTGATAAAATAAAAGAAACCTTAAGACAGTGTGACCAAGAGGGGTGTATGGTTGTAGGGGGGGACTGGAACTGTACTGTGGATTTTACTGTTGATCGCAACGCTGAAGAACCTCACCTGCGGTCAGCCACTTTCCTGTCTGGCTTACTAACTGAGTTAGAGCTTTCTGATGTGTGGAGAGTAAGGAATGCAAAAGTTAGGCAATACACATGGTTGAAAGTGAATGAAGGTCGTGTCAGTGCAGCAAGGTTAGATAGGTTGTACGTATCTGATCAATACTGTAGTAGGGTTGGAAGGTGTGCCATTACTCCTGTGGGTTTCTCTGATCATCACATTATAACATTACTTGTCCTGTCCACGAAGGTCATCACCTTACTGGTATTTTAATGTTAAATTGTTACATGATGTCAAGTTTTGTGAAAGGTTTTTGTTGTTTTGGGAAAAATGGAGGGTTACAAAAGGGAATTTTGAGTCCTTGAGACAATGGTGGGATGTTGGGAAGGCCCAAATACGAGTATTTTGTCAACAGTATACTGCTTTGTCTCAAATTGAAGTTAAAGAGACTATCAATGCCCTTGAACAGGACATCAAATCAATTGAATTGAAGCTGCTCACTCAGAATGACCCTGGACTAGTCATGAACTTACAGGACAAGAGACATGAACTGAGGTCGTTTCTGCATGAAAGAGTGAAAGGTGCCTTGATTAGGTCTCGTTTCGCTTCCCTCAAGGATATTGATGCTCCTAGTGCCTTTTTTTTTAACCTTGGACAGTCGAAATTACAACGTAAACAGATGGTCTGCCTTCGTCTCCCTGATGGGATGGTGACCACGGATGACAGTGAAATGCGTCAACATGCCGTGGATTTCTACTCTGCCCTCTATAAGGCGGAGGATTGTGACTCTCTGTGTACTGAACAGTTGTTACATGGTCTTCCTAAATTGGGACCTGAACAGAGAGTCGCATTGGACTCTGACATTACACTGCAAGAGCTGTCCACAGCAGTTATGCAGCTCTCAACAGGCCGAGCCCCTGGCATTGATGGTTTACCATCTGAGTTCTATAAGCACTTTTGGGGGTCTATTGGGGAGGATTTTTATGAAGTGGTGTGTGAATCTTTTCATGAGGGTTCTCTTCCTGTATCCTGTCAACGTGCGGTGCTTTCACTGTTGCCAAAAAAGGGGGATTTGGCTCTCATAAAAAATTGGAGACCTGTTGCTTTGCTGTGTGCAGAATATAAAATAGTTTCAAAATGTCTCTCAAACAGGTTGAAAGAGTATCTGGGATTGTTGGTCCACAAGGACCAGTCCTACTGTGTACCTGATCGCTCAATTGTTGACAACTTGTTTCTGATAAGAGATGTTCTAGACATTTGTAAACTGTCTGATGTAAATGTGGGTTTACTTTCTTTGGATCAGGAGAAGGCTTTTGACCGAGTGGACCACCAGTATTTGTTCAAAACGATGAAAGCCTTTGGGTTTGGGGATGTTTTTTTGTCTTGGATGAATTTACTGTATGCTGGGGCCTCGTGTATGGTGAAGGTGGGGGGTGGTTTGAGTTGCCCCATCCCTGTCCAAAGGGGTATCAGGCAGGGATGCCCAATTTCAGGGCAGTTATATAGTCTGGCGATTGAACCAATGCTTTGTTTTTTAAGAGCGAAGCTTACTGGTTTCTCTGTGCCAGGTGTAATGAAGGGTCCCACGATAGCACTGTCTGCGTATGCAGATGATGTGACAGTTTTTATTACAGGGGCTGAGGATGTTAAGGTTCTCTCAGACGCTTTAATGGTGTATGAGGGTGCCTCCTCAGCTAGAGTCAATTGGGGAAAGAGTGAAGCGCTGTGGGCAGGTCAGCTTCAGATAGGGTCCGCTCCACGGTTACCAGGGGGGCTTCAGTGGGGCAGAGATGGGATGAAGACATTGGGTGTTTTTCTAGGCTCTGATGTCTTTCAGAAAAAGAACTGGGAGGGTGTAGTGGAGAAAGTGTGTGCCAGACTGTCAAGATGGAAATGGGTGCTACCCCAGTTGTCTTATAGGGGAAGGGTACTGGTAATTAATAATCTTGCTGCCTCTACCCTGTGGCACAGACTAATGATTTTGCAGCCACCAAAGGGTCTGATACAAGAGCTTCAGAGGACCCTTGTCAATTTCTTCTGGTCTGGACAACACTGGATCAAAGCTGCAGCTTTGTACCTGCCACTGCACGAGGGGGGACAAGGCCTGGTGGACATTTCCTCTAGGATCATGGCTTTCCGGCTTCAAGCAGCCCAGAGACTGTTGTACAGTGACGGTTCTAGCTGGGTCGACACAGCCCACGCACTGATGAGGAGAGCAGGCTGTTTGGGCTTAGACAAGCACCTTTTCCTCTTAAAGCTGGAGGGGGGTGAGTTGAATGGCCTGACTCCATTCTATGAGTCTGTTATGCAGGCTTGGAGGATTCTGGTCAAGTCCCGTAAGGCCGGCACGCTACCAGGGATGTGGCTTTTTGAAGAGCCTCTTTTTTATAACACTGCCATCCAGTCCAGTGCTCTGGGTTCAGCCAGCCTGCGTTCATGCCTGTTAGGTGTCGGGTGCACCAAGCTGGGTCATCTGATGCAGAGCAGGAGCAGATCGTTGGAGGAGCTGGGAGAAAGAGCGGGGATCCGATCATCTCGCCTACTGAGGAAGGTCGTCGCTGAGGTCTGTGACTCCTTGCCAGTTCTTCATCGTCAGTATGTGACTGACATTTCCAATTCTGATCGGTGGAAGGAGGGTCTAGATTATGTGTTCCCTGCACTGATTGTTAGTGCTGCGGTGGGGGCATTTGAGGAGGACGTGGGGATGCTGCTTTCCTTCGATACCCCGGAGCTGGGGGATTTCAAGGAGGTGGGAAAGAAGGCCATGTACAGAATATGTGTAAAGGTGTCCCATGCCTCTTCCCTGGAAGGGGTAAAATCGACGAGGTGGGCGGGTGTGCTTGGTCCAGGTGCTTCCCCAAAAGGCTGTTGGCGATCATTATACAAACTGCCGATTGATAAGAGGACAGCTGACCTCCAATGGAGGATCATACATGGAGCTATAGCCACCAACATGCATCTGGTACACCTGGACCCTACTGTTGGGGAGGGGTGTCCATTCTGTGCAGAGTCTGAAACTCTGGCACACCTGTTTTTACTGTGTCCCAGGTTGGTCGGGATGATTGACCTGATCACTGACTGGTTCTCAACGTTGGGAGAGGTTTTCTCTTCCCAACTGTATATATTTGGGCCAAAGTACAGGTTCAGTCAAAAGGGTGTCGTTGTGTTGCTTAATTTTGTGTTAGGGGCAGCAAAATTAGCGATATGGAAGACCCGAAATAACAGTATTCGGGGACAAGGGTCTGTGGATGTGGTGGGAATGCTGGAGGGAATGGTGGCAGCGAGACTAAGGGTTGAGTTTGCCTATTATAAACTTGTCAACAATATTGATCTGTTTTTGAGTATATGGGGTATTCAGAGGCTGTTGTGTTTAGTTACTGTGGAGGAGGAGTTGGAGTTGTGTTTTTAATTGATGTGTAACTGTGGTTTTGTATGAGTATTTATTGTGTGATGGGCTCCCAGACCCAATAAAGATTATTTCAAAACTCTCTCTCTCTCACTCTCACTCTCACTCTCACTCTCACTCTCACTCTCACTCTCACTCTCACTCTCTCACTCTCACTCTCACTCTCTCTCTCTCTCTCTCTCTCTCTCTCTCTCTCTCTCTCTCTCTCTCTCTCTCTCTCTCTCTCTCTCTCTCTCTCTCTCTCTCTCTCTCTCTCTCTCTCTCTCTCTCTCTCTCTCTCTCTCTCTCTCTCTCTCTCTCTCTCTCTCTCTCTCTCTCTCTCTCTCTCTCTCCTCTCTCCTCTCTCCTCTCTCCTCTCTCTAATAATAATATAGAATGGCAGTAAATAATAATACAAAATTAAATATAAAAAATAGTAACAATAAAATGGTAACAGTCAATAGTTGAATGTAATGTATGGTGTAATGCACCACTACCACCACCACTATCATTAAACTGCTATCATTACCATTACCACCCATACCATTACTATTTGGAATGATAAACAACAATAATAATACTAATAACAATAACAGTAATAACAATAACAGTCATAATAAGTAAGTTACTGCTTACTATGCAGATGTTATTATTCAGTGTCCCTCAGGCTATGGCAGGCAAATACATATTTGGCTGCAAGAGGAGCCATTGCTCCTTCGCCCATGAGTACTTTTAGTTTTTCCTCTGGGTTTAATAAGTTAAAATTTGGAATAAATGTAGTCATTTCTGTGAATAATGAATCTCTTGGTGAGGAATATTTATCACAGTAAAGGAGAAAGTGCATCTCTGTTTCTACCTCCCCTGTCGTGCAGTGACCACATACACGCTCCTCTTTGGGTAGCCATGTCTTTTTATGTCTGCCGGTTTCTATTGCCAATCGGTGGTCACTCAGCCTGTACTTGGTAAGGATCTGTCTCTGCTTCGAATCTCTGACAGAGTAGAGATATTCAGCCAATTCATATTCTCTGTTTAGGGTCAGATAGCAATTTAGTCGGCTTTGGGATTTTGTTTCGTTTTTCCAATGTTGTAAATATGAGTCCTTTGATTGGTTCATGATTTTGTTTATTGGAATTCTTTCTTTTGAAGCAGTGCCGGTGTCAGCTTGGTTGGTTAGGTCCAACACCAGCTGACTGAGAGGGCTCGTTTCTGGGCTCAGTTCTTGGGTTTGAAGTGCTTTAAATTGCAGACTCGAATTTGGACTTGAATTTAGATGTAGCCAAAATTTTAATGATCTTTTCTGTATTTTCATTATTACTGGAAAGCGGCCCAATTCTGCCCTACATGCATTAGTTGGTGTATTTCTCTGGACTTGTAGGATTTTCCGACAGAATTCTGCATGTAGGGTTTCAATTGGATGTTTGTCCCACATTTTAAAGTCCAGTTTATTGAGTGGCCCCCAAACCTCACTTCCGTAAAGAGCTATTGGTAGGATTACACTGTCAAATATTTTGGTCCAAATTCTAATTGGGATGTTGATTTTGAATAATTTCATTTTTATTGCATACAATGCTCTGCGGGCTTTTTCTTTGAGTGCATTCACTGCCATATTAAAGTTTCCCGATGCAGATATGGTCAGACCAAGGTAGGTGTAATTTTTTGTGTGTTCAATTATGGTGTTGTTCAGGGTGAATTTATATTTGTGTTTTTGACATCTGTTTTGTTTTTGGAAAATCATGATTTTAGTTTTTGGGAAATTTACTGCCAGGGCCCAATTATGGCAATATTGCTCTAGAATATTAATGTTCTGTTGAAGACCTTATTTGGTTGGTGATAGAAGTACCAAGTCATCAGCATATAGCAGGTATTTCACCTCTGTGTCAAATAGTGTGAGTCCTGGGGCTGGAGAATGGTCCAACATGTCTGCTAATTCATTGATATAAATGTTGAAAAGATTTGGACTCAAACTACAGCCTTGTCTCACACCTCGACATTGTGAAAAGAATTCTGTTCTTTGGTTTTTGATTTTTATTGCACACTTGTTTTCTGTGTACATACATTTTATTAAGTCATACACCTTACCACCAAGCCCACTTTGTAGAATTTTGTAGAATAGCCCTTCGTGCCAAATAGAATCAAATGCTTTTTTAAAGTCAATAAAGCAAGCAAAGATTTTGCCCTCTTTTTTTTGGTGGACGTGTTTATTAATTAGTGTGTGTAAGGTGTATATATGGTCAGTAGTGCGATGGTTAGGGAGAAAGCCAATTTGACATTTAGTTATTACATTTTTTTCTTGAAGAAAGGTTTGGATTCTTGAATTCAAAATGCTACAGAAAACCTTTCCCAAGTTACTGTTTACACAAATTCCCCTGTAATTATTGGGGTCTGATTTGTCTCCACTTTTGTGGATAGGGGAGATGAGCCCCTGGTTCCAGACATCAGGGAAGCAGCCAGAAGTTAAAACCATGTTGAACAATTTAAGCACAGCATTTTGCAACTCAGGTGTGCTGTTTTTCAGCATTTCATTTCTGATGTTGTCTAGACCACAAGCCTTCTTTGATTTAATAGATTTGAGCTTTTCATTTAGTTCTTGTTGGGTTATTGGGTAATCTAATGGATTTTGGTTATTTTTAATGACTGATTCAAGGATTTTCAATTTTTCTTTAATTTCTAATTGGTTCTGTTTTAAGTCTTTTTGTGGGATGTTTTTGTATAGATTATCAAAATAAGTTTTCCAAATTCCTACATCTTGTATGGCTAATTCTTGTGGCTTTGTTGTGCTTAAATTGTTCCACATGTCCCAGAACTGATTTTGGTCAATTGCGTTTTCAATTTCATCAAGTGTCTTGTTACATTTTTTGCGTTTCAGTGTTTGTTTATACTGTTTCAGAGTTTCAAAGTATTCATATCGTAGCTCTGGGTTGTTTTGCTGCTTATGTTTTTTGTTTGACATTTGTCTTAGGTGTTTTCTAATTGTTTTACATTCATTATCACACCATTTGTCAGAAACATTTTGTTTTTTGTTTCTGATGTTGCATTTCTTTGGTTTTCTCAAATTTGCTTTCGATGCTGCTTTTTGGAATATGCAGTTGATGTTTAGAGTAGCCGAATTGACACCATCTTTATTGTTTTGGTATTGTGAGTTATTGAAAAACTGTATAGAGTTCATCATTTCTTTTGAGTTCAATGTTTCAATGAATCTCTCTGCACTGTTTGGAGCCCATCTGTATGATTGGTTTATGTTGAAGAGTTTATTGGGCAGTTTTTTTGAATGAATATTGCCGGTTAATTTCTTCAAAAACATGTTGATCTGACTGTGATCTGACTGGTGTCTGTGGTCTGACAGTGAATGCACTAATGGAGGAGGGGTCAATGTCCGTGATGGCATAATCGACTACACTTGTCCCAAGAGCTGAGCAGTAAGTAAACTGACCTAAAGAGTCCCCTCTGATTCTACCATTAAGCATGTACAGGCCTAAGGCTCGACAGAGATGCACTAACTCCTTCCCATTTTTGTTCAGTATTTGGTCAGGACTGTTTCTATTATTTATAATAGGGCTGCTGTACAAGGAGGGGTGACCAAATATGTGGTGGTTACCTCCCGCATCAGTGTAGTCAGGCTCAGAACCTGTTCTTGCATTGAAATCTCCACAAAGAAGCACTTTACCCTCTGCCTGAAATGTAATGATTTCTGTATGGAGATTGTCAAAAAACTGATCATCATAATATGGTGAATCTGAAGGAGGAGCATAAGCTGCACATATGTACACATCATTGTCACAATAGATTGTACCTTTGTTAAGTTTTAGCCAAATGTGACTGGTACCTTTTTTCATTTCATTCAGTGCCAAGTCCTGCTTATGCCAAATGATGATTCCACCTGAGTCTCGGCCCCGTTTAACATTTTTATGTTTGATTGATGGTAGTAAACCTTCTCTATAGCCTGAGGGACACTGACTATCTATGTCTCCACGACACCATGTTTCCAGTAGGATTATGATGTCCTGTCCTTTGATGTTTTTAATAAATTCTGGATTTGTTGTTTTATAACCAAAATGTGAAGAGTAAAGTCCCTGGATATTCCAAGAGCTGATAGTTAATGATCTCATTTATAATAAGTGATATTCACTGGTTTGAGTAAAGTACATTGAAAACAATACAAAATAATATATATATATATATATATATATATATATATATACACATACATACATATATATATACATATACACACACACACACACACACACACACACACACACACACACACACACACACACACACACACATACATACATACATACATACATACATACACCATTATATATACATATTATTATTATACCGGTGCCAATAAAATTAAGAATAGTTGTAAACAAATTAATAAGAATGGAATAAGACTGCACAAAAAATAAGTACAATGCAATCTGCAACCCTGTGTGTGTGTGTGTGTGCCCGTGAATTAAAGGTTCTGTCTAGCTCAGTAGTCTGCATATTAGTTGCAGTAGTTGGCGCACCTCTCCTATCTCTGATTGTTCTAGGTGTCTTTTGCCAGAGGTTACCTCAGCATATGTAGGCTGATGATCTGAATGATACATGGTGTGGACTGCATCATGTGGTGTACTTCTCTGAAGGACAGTGTTCTGTCCGACCCTGGAGTAGTGGTCAGAGCTGTGTTGTGATGGGCCAGGTCCAGTAGAGATGTGTTGTGACGGGCCAGGTCCAGTAGAGCTGTGTTGTGATGTGCCAGGTCTAGTAGAGATGTGTTGTGATGGGCCTGGTCCAGTAGAGCTATGTTGTGATGGGCCTGGTCTAGTAGAGCTGTGATGTGAAGGCCCTGGTCTAGTAGAGCTGTGTTGTGATGGGCCGGGTCTAGTCGTGCTGTCCTGAGGCGGGTCTGGTCTCGTAAATCTGTGTTGTGTTGGGCCTGGTCTAGTAGAGCTGTGTTGTGATGGGCCTGGTCTAGTAGAGCTGTGTTGTGTTGGGCCTGGTCTAGTCGTGTTGTCCTGATGCGGGTCTGGTCTCGTAAATCTGTGTTGTGATGGGCCTGGTCTAGTAGAGCTGTGTTGTGAAGGCCCTGGTCTCGTAAATCTGTGTTGTGTTGGGCCTGGTCTAGTAGAGCTGTGCTGTAATAAGCCGTGTCTGGCTCTTTTCTCCTGGGGATGGTGGAGGTACTGTTGTTTCAGAAGGTGGGGCGGGGGACCTCTGTTGCTGGGGTGATGGGTGTGTGGGTCCCTGCCAAGTGTTGCATCTTTTAGGTCCTTGGCAAAGGTTCTGACACTGTCCTGATCAAGATGTACATTATCGTATAAGTGTTGACATGTCAGAGTGGGGTGGTGAGCCGTTCTGACGTTGAGTAGTGAGGCACAGTCCACAGTGATCTGTTGATTTATTTTGTCGATCAACTGTCCTGGGAAGTCTTTTCTTGGTAGGAGGGTGGACACAACTATATTGGTTGTTGGGAACACAGCCTGTGCCCGTTCTGCCACTCTTCTCACTGCCCCAGATACATCTTCACCTTTGGCATGAAGGTCGTTTGTGCCAGTGTGGATGATGATGTTTTCGAGGGTGTCAATCCTGGTCTGACTGAGTAGCTGCATTGCACTGTCAGTTGTAGGACACCAGAACTTATACACCTGGTGTCTAGGGAATAATTTTTCCTGGACTAAGAACTTCCCATTTGAATCAATAAGGATTGCAGTTGTGGGTGACTGTCTGGCTGGAGCAGACTGGGAGACTGGTATTCTGACCTGGGCTGGAGCAGACTGGGAGGCTGGTATTCTGACCTGGGCTGGAGCACACTGTGTTGGAGCAGACTGAGAGGCTGGTTGGCTGACCTGGGCTGGAGCAGACTGAGAGGCTGGTATTCTGACCTGGGCTGGAGCACACTGTGCTGGAGCAGACTGGGAGACTGGTATTCTGACCTGTGCTGGAGCAGACTGGGAGACTGGTATTCTGACCTGTGCTGGAGCAGACTGGGAGACTGGTATTCTGACCTGGGCTGGAGCACACTGGGAGACTGGTATTCTGACCTGGGCTGGAGCACACTGTGTTGGAGCAGACTGAGAGGCTGGTTGGCTGACCTGGGCTGGAGCAGACTGGTAGGCTGGTGCAGTGTCATCAGGCTGTGTGGTGGAGGCCATGCTGGTCTCGGGTGCTGCTTGTGTTGTGCCAAGCTGGTGGACATGTTCTCTAGATGCAGAGGACATAATGACTCGCTGCTGGTTGAGGAGGTCAATGTATCTCTCTCTTTGTTCTAGCTCCTTTCTTGTTGTGCTCAGATGGTCTCTGAGGTCATAATTTGTCTGACTCAGTTTGTCCATTCTGCTTTCCAGTTTAGCAATAGATGCTCTGCTCTCCTCCTTGAACTGTTTCATCTCTTCTTTAAGTTTCTGGACAGTGTCCTCCTCTTGAAGCTTGTTCTCTCTGAGTTCTATGACCTCTGCTTCGACTAGAGAGAGGGTGTTGTGGAAACGTTGCATAGCAGGTGTTCTTGGTGTTGTAGGCATGTCCTGCTGCAGGTGAGGTAGGTAGAGGGACACTGAGGGCTTCTTGCTGGGTCACAGAGACCGTTGGGGCCTGCTTTTCACCGTCATCTCCCTCCTTGACTTTTTCCTCAGTTTCTGAGATGATTTCAGCTGCTGCTTTTAGGGTAGTAAACCTATTCTCAAAAGCCTGGAGGCTTGAATCATTGCCTTGTATCAATACAGTTCCATTATTATATACATTTACTGTTTGATATGTGTTGCTAGGATCAGCTTCTTCAAAAATGCTGATCTGACATCCTTGGCTGATGCCTCTCTTTTTTGAGAAAGGGAAATGGTTGCAAATAACCCTTTTCCATATGTGCCCTCGTTTGGTATTAAAAATTAAATTTGCTCTTGTTTTGCAACTGGTAAGATCTACAAACAGGCATTCATGGTTCTGTCCCATCAACAAACCTTTGAAACTTTTCTTAGCTTTCTCTGTTTTGATGTCTGGTGGGTAAACAATTTCCATAGCAACGCTGGGGATGTTGGCTACAATGTTGCAATAGAAGTGTTGTTTCTTGTATTATTGTCTTTTCTGTCTTTAGAGGACTGCTTCACCTTGATGTCCCCTTTCCCTTTTCTTCTGTCCTTATTTTGTCCCACTTTGTCCCTTCTTCTCTTCTGTCAACTAGACACTCCTTGTTAGCTAGCTAGCTTCTTTCAGGAGAGTCCCTAGCAACTGCCTAGCAACAGGTAAACAACTTAGCTAGCTAAGAAAACGGTATAATTTTATGAAAAATTGTTACTTTTTTCAAAATCCTTTCTTCTTTGTTTGCTGCTTGTTTGGTCTCCTATTCAGTCTAGCAGTTTTCTTTTGCATTTTTTCGATGTACTTTACTCTAAAAACCATATAAATTGCAATATTTTTAGGAGCTCATCTTTTCAGCTGCTGCTGCTTAATTTGGAACTCCGGAACACCTCTCTCTCTCTCTCTCTCTCTCTCTCTCTCTCTCTCTCTCTCTCTCTCTCTCTCTCTCTCTCTCTCTCTCTCTCTCTCTCTCTCTCTCTCTCTCTCTCTCTCTCTCTCTCTCTCTCTCTCTCTCTCTCTATCTCTCTCTCTCTCTCTCTCTCTCTCTCTCTCTCTCTCTCTCTCTCTCTCTCTCTCTCTCTCTCTCTCTCTCTCTCTCTCTCTCTCTCTCTCTCTACACATCCATCCCAAAGCGAGAGGTTGAAAAATACTTACTAGTATACAAGATTCCGCAGCATGTCTTTAAGTCATTCAAAACAAAGTACAATTTTTGTTGTTGCTATTTCCTTTCCAGTACTCGTTTTTGTGAGTAGCTTGTACTTTAATGTTACAAGATAAGATGCATTTAAAGACAGATACACAACTGACAGGATGAAAAAAGACATGAAAACTGACAAGTTCCTTAATTTCCAGTTATCTTGACAAATTGTTGTGTGGAACACAAAATGGCTTAACGCATTTTTAACATCTGTTTTGATGTATGGCTGTTTCGGGGAGCGTATATGGGCCTGCCACTCAACCTGCTCACTGAGCTGCTCACTCTGCTCCCAGACTACCCAATGTCTCTTCGGAGCAGAGCGTTAAACGTTGTCAGACAAGCCTGCTGACTAATCTACTGTGTAGCTGCAGACACCAGCCCCTAAAAATGTTTAGTTTAAGAGCTGTGCTAATAGTAACAGTAAGAGTAACACAATCCTCTCTGACACACATGTAACACAATACTCTCTGACACACATGTAACACCATCCTCTCTGACACACATGTAACACCATCCTCTCTGACACAGATGGAACATTACCCTCTCTGACACGCATATACCACTAGCCTCCCTGACACAGATGTAACACTATCCTCTCTGACACACATGTAACACCATCCTCTCTGACACAGATGGAACATTACCCTCTCTGACACAGATGTAACACTACCTTCTCTGACACACATGTAACACCATCCTCTCTGACACAGATGTAACATTACCCTCTCTGACACGCATATACCACTAGCCTCCCTGACACAGATGTAACACCATCTCTCTGACACACATGTAACACCATCCTCTCTGACACAGATGTAACATTACCCTCTCTGACACAGATGTACCACTACCTTCTCTGACACAGATGTAACACTATCCTCTCTGACACAGATGTAACACTATCCTCTCTGACACACATGTAACACCATCCTCTGACACAGATGTAACATTACCCTCTCTGACACGCATATACCACTAGCCTCCCTGACACAGATGTAACACTATCCTCTGACACAGATGTAACATTACCCTCTCTGACACAGATGTAACACTATCTTCTCTGACACACATGTAACACCATCCTCTCTGACACAGATGTAACACTATCCTCTCTGGAGATAATATAAGACTGAAGTACTGGAAACAATAGAACACTATGACAAATCTGGGAAACCAGGCCTAGTATTCATAGCTGACTTTGAAAAGGATTTTGATGAAAGTACAACAGGAGTTGATATATAAATGCCTGGAATATTTCAATTTTGGAGTCTCTTATAAAATGGATTAAAGTTATGTATGTAACCTATGTGTAAAATAGTAAATAATGGCTACTTCTCAGAAAATGTTTAACTGTCAAGAGGAGTAAAACAAGGTTGTCCACTATTGGCCTATTTATTTATTAATGCCATCGAAATGTTAGCAGTTAAAATCAGATCCAACAATAATATTAAAGTATTAGACATCCAGGTCTTTAAAACAAAGGTGTCATTGTACCCTGATGATTCATGTTTTCTTTTAAATCCACAATTTGGATCCCTCCACAGCCTCATAGAGGATCTAGATACTTTTCTATCTTCTCTGGATTACAACCAAATTATGATAAATGTACTATATTACGTATTGGATCACTAAAAAATACAACTTTCACATTACCATGTAGTTTACCAATAAAATGGTCTGACAGGGATGTGGACATACTCGGAATACATATCCCGAAAGAAAGAAATTATCATACGCCAATACATTTGAATAGAAAGTTAGCAAAAACAGATAAGATCTTGCAACCATGGAAAGGAAAATACCTGTCTATTTGTAGAAAAATCACCCTGATTAACTCTTTAGTCATATGCCAGTTTAAAAAATAGTAATTCGGAGAGGTAATTCGACCACGAAGGCCTGAACAGTTGATGTTGAGATGTGTCTGTTGCATGAACTCTATGAAGTATTTATTTGAGCTGCAATTTCTGAGGCTGGTAACTCTAATGAACTTATCCTCTGCAACAGAGGTAACTCTGCGTCTTCCTTTCCTGTGGCTGTCCTCGTGAGAGCCAGTTTCATCATAGCAGATGATGGTTTTGCGACCGCACTTGAAGAAACTTTCAAAGTTCTTGAAATGTTCCGGATTGACTAACGTTCATGTCTTGAAGTAATGATGGACTGTCGTTTCTTTTTTCTTATTTGAGCTGTTCTTGCCATAATATTTAACCTTTATTTAACTAGGCGAGTCAGTTAAGAACAAATGCTTATTTACAATGACGACCTACCGCGGCCAAACCCTAACCCGGACGATGCTGGGCCAATTGTGTGCCGCTCTATGGGACACAGCTGGTTGTGATACAGCCTGGAATAAAATCAGGGTCTGTAGTGACGCCTCTAGCACTGAGATGCAGTGCCTTAGACCACTGCACCACTCGGGAGCCCCAATAATATGGACTTGGTATTTTACCAAATAAGGCTATATTCTGTATACCACTCCTACCTTGTCACAATACAACTGATTGGCTCAAACACACTAAGGAGGAAAGAAATTCCACAAATTAAACTTCTTAAGGCTAGGCGGCAGTATTTTGACGTCCGGATGAAAAGCGTGCCAAACGTAAACTTCCTGCTACTCAGGCCCATAAGCTAGGATATGCATATAATATAATAGAAAACACTCTGAAGTGTCTAAAGCTGTTAGAATAATGTCTGTGAGTATAACAGAACTGATTTGGCAGGCGAAACCCCGAGCACAATCCATCCAGGGAATTGTTTTTTTGAGGTCATTGTGTTTTCAATTATTTTCTATTGAAGCCTTATTTATGAGGAACCTGGTTGCATTTCCTATGGCTTCCACTAGATGTCAACAGTCTTTAGAAATTGGTTGATGTTTTTATTTTGAGAAATAAAGAAGTAGGGCTGTTCTTTGTAAGTGTCACTCAGGCGGACTCTAGTCTTTTGGTGCTCGTGAACTGGAACGCGCTTCACGTTGTTTTTATCCGGTATTAGAAACAGTTTATTCCGTCTTATATTTTATTGATTATTTACGTTTTAGGGTACCTGAGGTTGGATTAGGAACATTGTTTGAAATGTTTGGACCAAGTTTACAGGTAATTTATTAGATACTTTGTAGGCATGTTGGGCGAGTTGAAACCGGTGTATTTCTGAATCAAACGCACCAAATAAATGGACATTTTTGGGACATAAAGAAGGACATTATCGAACAAAAGGACCATTTGTGATGTTTCTGGGACATTTTGGAGTGCCAACAGAAGAAGACCTTCAAAGGTAAGGACTTAATTATATCGCTATTTTTTACTTTTGTCGCGCACCTGCCTGGTTGAAATCTGATTTTCATGTGTTTGTATGCGGGGCGCTGTCCTCAGATAATCGCATGGTCTGCTTTTCTGTAAAACCTTTTTGAAATCTGACACAGCGGCTGGATTAACAAGAAGTTAAGCTTTATTTTGATGTATTACACATATATTTTCATGAATGTTGAATATTGATATTCCTGTAGTTTGAATTTGGCGGCTGCCATTTCACTGGATGTTATCAAATCAATCCCACCAAAGGGATTGGCGCGTGAAGGCATCCATAAGAGGTTTTAACAAGGCACACCTGTGAATTGAAATGCATTCCAGGTGGCTACCTCATGAAGCTGGTTGAGAAAATGCCAAGAGTGTGCAAAGCTGTCATCAAGGCAAAGGGTGGCTACTTTGAAGAATCTCAAATATAAAATATATTTAGATTTTATTTAACACTTTTTTGGTTACTACATGATTCCATATGTGATATTTCATAGTTTTGATGTCTTCACTATTATTCTACAATGTAGAGAATAATAAAAATAAAGAAAAACCCTTGAATGAGTAGGTGTGTCCAAACTTTTGACTGGTACTGTATATAGTGTGGCATACAGCAGGTCAGCCACCAGGGGGAGACTCGTCGAGGCCTGGTGACAGACGGAGTCTACATCACGAGGTGATGGCTCCCTCTGCTGGACGTGTCAGGTCTCGACGGGCTCTCCGGCCAGGACTAATTGGGGCTGATTGTGGTTGGTGAGTAATCAAGGGGCTGATTGCTCACCAGCTGGACGAGTCCCATAAAGCTGCCAGAAGGGCAGCACACGGGGAAGGGACTGGGGAAGAGAGGTTACTTCCGTATAGTCGTGCTCAGTCCCAGGGATAACAGAGGGAGCTCAGTTTTGTTCCCCACAGGATACAGCAAGCCCAGAAGACAGTATCCCGGAGAGGGTCTCCTGGGGGAGACCTATTATTTTCTTTTTGTTTGTTATTTAAATTAACATCCCTGTAACCGAGCTAATCCAACTCTGTCCATGTCTGATCTGTGTAAACGTCTTGACCAAACCCCCTGGTCTGCCACAAGTGGTGGAGAATGCAAGCATTCTGATAACGTGGTCAGATCAGGGTTGACGTTTACGCAGCATCAGCATGGACGAATTGATAGCTCAGTTCGTCCGGGCCCAACAAGCACAACAGGCGGTTCAGGAACGAACACTGGAGGAACAGCAGCTACAAAATGTCTACCTCGTTGAGGAAATCAGGAAGCTACAAGGAGGAGCGTCCAAACCTGTTTTTAATCAAGCTAAAGGAAGACGACGACATTGAAACATACCTCTGTACATTTGAATGGACAGCACTACGGGAAGGATGGCCAAGGCCAAAGTGGGAAAGTCTGCTGGGCCCCGTTCCTCTTCGGGAACGCCCAAAAGGCGTATTGGGACCCTAACAATGAACAGGCAGCTAATTACGACAGACTCAAACGGGAGATACTCAGCCGCTACGTGTACAGCCTGGCCCATCGGGCCCAACTGTTCCACAACTGGAAGTTCGGGGCCGACGCATCCCCCCAAGCCCAGATGAGCGACCTACTGCGCGTCACCAGGGCATGGCTCTTAACCCACGTGTCCACCCTCTCCATCCTAGAGAAAGTGGTCTTGGATCGCTTCTTACGGGCGCTACCCCACGACATGAAGAGGGCGTAGGGTCTATGCATGCTCAAGACCTTTGAGGGCCTCCAGGGAGCAGTGGAGATGCATCAGAACGCTTAGGCCCTGCTGAGTGGGAGCCAGACCGAGTCGGGGACCCGTCCGAGCAGACGGAAGGACAGCCCCACCGCTGTGCACCCTGAACCGACAGTCAGCAGGGCCAAAGGGCTGCAGACCCGTGGAGAGATAGCATGGGGTAAAGCCGACCCGCCACCGACGAACCCAGGTAGATGGAGACCAAAGAGGTGTTTTGAGTGTGGCGCCCGGGGGCACCTTGCCTTGAATTGCCCAGCTCGAGAGGAGTTGATGCCATCAGCAAGCCCCGGAGGCAAGGTGGGTCATGCAGTGAACTACGTCACCTCCTGTTGGGTGCACCACGAATCAACGGCACCCATGGTCCCGGTGAAGGTCGACGACATGACACGGAAGCTCTATTAGACGTATGGTTACGTATGGTTACGCTCGTAACCACGAGGCTGCTGAACCATGGGACCGAACATGGTAGGGAGATGTCCATTTCCTGTGTCCACGGTGACACAAAGTGATATCCAATATCGTGACGCCACAAGGGAGCTGCCAGATGATGTTGGGTGCCGTACCGGAGTTGCCGGTACCACTTCTCGTGGGACAAGATTGTTCGCTGTTCGTGGCACTGTGGAGGCACGAGCTGAGGAAAAATCCAGCCAAAGATGAGAGTGAGGACGACCCGTTGCCTGTGCGGCCCGGAAGCAAGTGGTTGACAAACCTGTATCTACGGGTCCGGAGTCTGACTCGGAACCCGACCCTCCTGGTGAACCACTGGAGGAGGAGCCCATCCTCCCCCTCCTCAATTTCGAGGGACCAGTCAAGACACCTACTGGGGGCCAACTGAGGGGACAATTTGGGACTGCACAGTGGGAGGATCCAAACTTGAAAGTCGCCGCAGCCCAAGTGATAGTGGTGGATGGACAGCTTCTTCCGGGGGTGAGTGACTGGCAATACTCCCATTTCCAAATCAAGAATAACCTCACACCAACAGGGGAATTTCGGGAGGTACTTTTGCTGCCTCAACGGTACGTGGGAACCGTTCTTCAGCTGGCCCACACCCACCTGTTGGGGGCGCACTTGGGAATGGGGAAGACCCGGGAACAGATCACTGCCCGGTTCCACTGGCCCGGGATGAGGAGGGCCGTGGAAGACTATTTTTGCAGCTGCCAGGAGTGTCAAATCACTGCCCCACAAGCACACTTCCGAAACCCACTGGTCCCCCTACCAATCATCGGGGTGCCCTTTGAACGCATCGCCATGGACATAGTGGGAACCCTGGTAAAAACAGCATGAGGACACCGGTACATCCTGGTAATAGTAGATTATGCCACCCGGTATCCCGAGGCCATTCCCCTACGCGCGGCGGTATCCAAGGTAATCGCCCGGGAGCTGTTCCAGCTCTTTAGCCAGGTGGGCATCCTGAACGAGATTCTGACAGACCAAGGTAGTGTGTTTATGTCCCGCCTAATGAAAGATTTGTGTGCTCTCCTGCAGATCAAGCAGATCCAGACCTTCGCCTTTCACCCGCAGACGGATGGGCTCGTCGAGCGGTTCAATAAAACACTCAAACAAATGCTGCGGAAGGTCATCAAGCAGGACGGGAAGAACTGGGACCAGCTACTACCCCACCTAATGTTCTCGATCCGAGAAGTACCCCAGTCCTTCACTGGGTTTTCCCCTTTCAAACTCCTCTACGGAAGGAGGCCAAACGGCCTACTGGACCTTGCCAAGGAGTTTTGGGAAGCCAAACCGACCCCCTTACGCAGTTTGGTAGAGCACCTGGAGACAATGAGGGAGCAGATGATAGCCATATGGCCAGTGGTAAGGGAACATATGGAGAAGGCCCAATGCGCCTAAGCTCAGGTCTACAATCGGGCAATCCAGTCCCGAGAATTTCAGGTGGGAGACAAGGTGTTGTTCTTAATCCCCACGGCCGAAAGTAAGTTCCTGGCAACATGGCACGGGCCATATGAGGTGATCGAGAAGCTGGGACCCGTCAATTACCACGTATGGCAGCCGGGGAGACAGAAACCCCAACAGATTTACCAAGCAAGTGCTCAGGGAGCTCGTCAATCGGAACACGGCGGTGTTCTCCGAAAAGCCGGGCCACATGACCCTCATTGAACAACTGAGGCCTGAAGGAAGGCCGTGACGCAGGAAGTGGAGGCTATACTGAGGATGGGGGTCGTCGAAGAGTCCCACAGCGCATGGTGCAGCCCCATCGTGTTGGTGCCCAAACCGGACGGTAGCCTGCGTTTCTGTAATGATTTATGAGGTGTGAACGACATCAGCTTGTTCGACGCCTACATCATGCCGAGGGTGGATGAGCTCATCGACTGATTGGGAAAGGCCCGGTACATCAGCACCCTTGACCTGAACAAACGATATTGGCAGGTACCGTTGGCAGCCTCCTCCCGGGAGAAGACAGCGTTTTTGACACCAGACGGATTATATCAGTACCAGATGCTCCCATTCGGTCTCCACGGAGCCCCTCCTGCATTCCAGTGCCTGATTGACAAAGTACTTTGACCCCACCAGCAGTACGCAGCGGCCTACTTGGATATCATCATCCACAGCCAAGGTTGGGAAGAGCACCTGACGCTCCTCCAGCTGGTGCTGGACGCGTTCAGGCAAGCCGGGTTGACAGCGAGCCCCAAAAAATGCAAACTAGGGTTTGAGGAGGTGAAGTACCTGGGGTATTCAATCGGATGGGAGAACGTCAAGTCCCAGGAGAGGAAGTATCACGCTGTACGTGACTGGCCTGTTCCATCAAAACACAGGTCAAGTCGTTCCTGGGACTGGCAGGATAATACAGCCGGTTTATCCACAACTTTGCGGCTATAGCCTCCCCCCTTACCGATCTAACCAGGGCCCGCCTCCCGAAAACAGCGACATGAATGGGCGAGACCGAAAACGGCATTCAGGCGCCTGAAGGAAGCGCTGTGCTCCCATCTGATTCTCGACTTCCAGGTGCCGATGTTGGTCCAGACGGACGCATGTGACACGGAACTAGGGGCCGTCCTGTCCCAGGTACACGATGGGGAGGAGCACCCCATCATGTACATAAGTCGAAAGCTGATACCCAGAGTGAAAAAGTATTCTATTGTTGAGATAGAGTGCTTAGCGTTGAAGTGGGTGCTAGACACTCAAGTATTACCTGTTGGCGACCCCTGGTCACCGACCATGGACACAAACGATTGGGACACCAGGTGGTTCTTGTCCCTTCAACGCTTCTCTTTTTCTGTTATACACAGGTCAGGCGCGAAGCATGGAAACACGGATGACCTATTGACAAGGGAGACATACGTCACACTGACTACAGCCCCCTCCCCAACAGAGCTAAGGGGGGGTGTGGCGTACAGCAGGTCAGCCACCAGGGGGAGTCTCGTCGAGGCCTGGTGACAGACGGAGTCTACATCACGAGGCAATGGCGCCCTCTGCTGGACGCGTCAGGTCTCGACAGGCTCTCTGGCCAGGACTAATTGGGGCTGATTGTGGTTGGTGAGTAATCAAAGGGCTGATTACTCACCAGCTGGACGAGTCCCATAAAGCTGCCAGAAGGGCAGCACACGGGGAAGGGACTGGGGGAAAAGAGGTTACTCCCTTATTGACGTGCTCAGTCTCAGGGATAATGGAGGGAGCTCAGTTTTTTTCCCCCCCACATGATACAGCAAGACCCGGAGCCCAGAAGACAGTATCCCGGAGAGGGTCTCCTGGGGGAGACCTATTATTTTATTTTTGTTTGTTATTTAAATTAACATCCTTGTAACCGAGCTAATCCAACTCTGTCCATGTCTGATCCGTGTAAACATCTTGACCAAACCCCCTGGTCTGCCACAATATATATACAGTATACATAGGTGGATTGGAAATGATGCAGACAATTACATTGATGGAAGCTACAATCTATCTGCAATATTAAAGCTGATCTACCCACTAAAAATACCCTCTTTGACATGCATGTAACACTATCCTCTCTGAGAATCATGTAACACTATCCTCTCTGAGAATCATGTAACACTATCCTCTCTGAGAATCATTTAACACTATCGTCTCTGAAAATCATTTAACACTATCCTCTCTGAGAATAATTTAACACTATCCTCTCTGACAAGCATGTAACATAGGGAATAGGGCGCCATTTGGGACGCAGTCTATCCCAGTCAGCCAGCCCCATAGGGGGAGAAGAGATGAGAGGAGAATAAAAGAGAGGAGACAACTTTTGTCAGCAGTTTGAATCGTACTACACCGGCTCTGATGCTCGTCGGATGTGGCAGGGCTGGCAGACTATTACAGACTACAAGGGGAAGCACACCCGCGAGCTGCCCAGTGACACGAGCCTACCAGATGAGCAAAATAACTTCTATGCTCGCTTTGAGGCAAGCAACACTGAAGCATGCATGAGAGCATCAGCTGTTCCGGACGACTGTGTGATCTCGCTCTCCATAGCCGATGTGAGTAAGACCTTTAAACAGGTCACGATTCACAAGGCCGCAGGGCCAGACGGATTACCAGGACGTGTACTCCGAGCATGCGCTGACCAACTGGCAAGTGTTTTCACTGACATTTTCAACCTGTCCCTGACTGAGTCTGTAATACCAACATGTTTCAAGCAGACCCCCATAGTCCCTGTGCCTACGAACACTAAAGTAACCTGCCTAAATGACTACCAACCCTTTAGCACTCATGTCTGTAGCCATGAAGTGCTTTGAAAGGCTGGTCATGGCTCACATCAACACCATTATCCCAGAAACACTAGACCCACTCCAATTAGCATACCGCCTCAACAGATCCACAGATGATGCAATCTCTATTGCACTCCACACTGCCCTTTCCCACCTGGACAAAAGGAACACGTATGTGAGAATGCTATTCATTGACTACAGCTCAGCGTTCAACACCATACTGCCCTCAAAGCTCACCACTAAGCTAAGGACCCTGGGACTAAACACCTCCCTCTGCAACTGGATCCTGGACTTCCTGACGGGCCGCCCCCAGGTGTTAAGGGTAGGTAACAACACATCCGCCACGCTGATCCTCAACACGGAGACCCCTCAGGTGTATGTGCTCAGTCCCCTCCTGTACTCCATGTTCACTCATGACTGCATGGCCAGGCACGATTCCAACACCATCATTAGGTTTGCTGACAACGCAACAGTGGTAGGCCTGATCACCGACAACGATGAGACAGTCTATAGGGTGGAGGTCAGAGACCTGGCCGTGTGGTGCCAGGATAACAACCTCTCCCTCAACGTCATCAAGACAAAGGAGATGATTGTAGACTACAGGAAAAGGAGGACCGAGCATGGCCCCATTCTCATCGACGGGGCTGTAGTGGAGCAGGTTGAGAGCTTCAAGTTCCTTGGTGTCCACCTCACCAACAAACTATCATTGTGCAAACACACCAAGACAGTCGTGAAGAGGGCATGACAAAACCTATTCCCCACCCTAGTCATAGACTGTTCTCTCTGCTACCGCACGACAAGCGGTACTAGAGCGCCAAGTCTAGGTCCAAAATGATTCTTAACAACTTCTACCCCCAAGCCATAAGACTCCTGAAAAGCTAATCAAATGGCTACCCAGACTATTTGCATTGTCCCCACCCTTTTTACGCTGCTGCTACTCTCTGTTATTATCTATGCATGGTCACTTTAACTCTACATGTACATATTACCTCGACTAACCTGTGCCCCCGCACATTGACTCTGTACTGGTACCCCCTGTATATAGCCTCGCTACTGTTATTTTACTGCTGCTCTTTAATTATTTGTTATTTTTATTTATATTTATTTTTCTATTTTTACTTAACACAAATTGTTCTTAAAACTACGTTGTTGGTTAAGGGCTTGTAAGTAAGCACTTCACTGTAAGGTCTACATGTGTTGTATTCGGCGCATGTGACAAATACAATTTGATTTTATTTGATTTAGAGTAGAAAAGAAGAGGAGAGGCCTCGCCGTGCACCAGGTCCTCTGTTTCCTCTGGAAATGTTAACAAGGCTAGGCTAATCAAACAGAGGAGTGCATGGAGGGAGGAGAGGGTAACCTCATCAAACAGGACATTAAAAGTTTTCAAACATTTTTACAAAGGAAATTAGGAGGGGGGGGGGGGAATGTCCACACACATGAAAAGGGAACAAATGCAGCAACAACACAAAAAAAAGAATTTATTTGGCCACAAAAGCCGCCCTTTGCATGCTCCGCACAAAGCAGATGGTCACCACCACCACCTGCTATTCTCAGCTAATGTCTTTTACAGTGTTCTTCAGGCTTTCTTTGAACCTGCATTGTGTTTGGGGAGGGAAGGCCGAGGCCGCAGGCTTCATGAGAAGGCAAGGGAAACCCTGGGCCGCCTGATGTCTCTGTGGTCTGTCTGTCTGACCGACGCGTCCCCTTTTTTTAGATTTAGTACTGGGCTGACTCAAACTTGGCCTGCAGCTCCAACCCACAACTTTCCATCCCCAGGCGACAGAGCTGACCACTACGTTGTTTGGTCAGTCACAACAGCGTTGATAGTAGCCCTTTTGTAACCAACTGGACTGCTGAACACAGTCCTCATTTCAGTTATTATAATCCTTCTGATTGCCTCAGATCGAGAAGATGATAACGTCACGAGGGCAACAATAGAAAATGTACATGCTTTGTTTGGTTGTTGTCGATGACAACAGGTTTTTCACGGAATCCATGAACTCCCTCAACTTCCCTCAGCACGTCTTTAGAATGTGAATGAAGTGCAATACAACAAACTTGATATTTTGACACCAAATTTAAGAAACATTTTAATTCTGTCCACTACGGGATATTATTGAACCCTAGTGAATTTTTCTCAAGTCAATAATGTTGTCACTTTGATTCCTGAAGACATCTCATCACACAGTGTGTGATAAATAACTACTTTTGCTATAGATGATAGTGTATTGCCCCAACCCCTCCAGGTAAAATGTACTGCGTTAGGTATCCAGTATAACTGCACTAACCCCCTACAGATGTGTTTGTCAGACCAGGAGACATGCCAAAAATCGTTCTTCTCACGAAAACGTCTGTAGCGTCTGAACGGTTTGGCCAAACTAATATGACCACTTCATAGAAAGAGAGCACAATGGTGTTCTCCGTTTCGCTCTACGTCCCCACAAGTGTCACGGGACTTGTCTGAAGTCGGTACCATCGATATGCCAACTTTTGTCTGTAGCGTCCGAACAGTTTGGGCTACACCCCTCTATGGAAAGGTGAGACTCTCACGAACACGTACATACTGCATAAGTTGATTGTTTTGCTCTAGGATGCCCAAAAAAAGGGGTTAAATCTGGGTGAATAAAACAAACTTCTTTTTTATTTAAGTTTTGACTATCTATTTTTCAATGTATGAATCTGTTATTCAATGAGTTTCTATGGGTTAACAGCAGTAAAGCCAAATTATATGTTTGATTTAAAACATTTAAATATAGTTTTGGGATACCTAAAGGGGCCCTAAAATTCAAAATCAAATAGCTAAATGATCCTTGGTATAATCCATCTTAAAACAATTTCATATGTTAACTTAGTAGAACCCCACCCCAATCAACATATTGACCATGTTCTAAAGCATACTGTATATGAAGTTATTTTTTTTGCTGTTGAGATGAGTCTATGAAACATTATCCCTAACATACTGCAGAGCAGAAGATGAATTATAACAAATGGCTCTAATCTACATTCATGTAGGTAAAGAAGTAAAAAAATGGGCCTGGTCTCAGATGGAGAGTAATGAATTGTGCATACCAGAGGATCAGAAGAGTGCAGTGGGATGTTTACTCGAAGAGATGTGTCGCAGAAATAGCCGATGACAGCGTTTCACTGGAAAATACGTTTGTTGATTGCAGAATAATCAAATGCAGATGAAGCAGCACATTTTTGACTCCTTTAACATCTATCAAAGACACAGCAATCCCTCCTGAGCCCCTTCTCTTTGCCAACACACCCTACTCCTCCCTGACCGCCAGAAGTCACCTACTGAGAGAATATAGGCCAGTTCCATAGTACCTAGACAATTGTTGGAGGCAAATAACTGCCTACTAGTTTTATGAAGTTATGTTCCATTGAAATACATAAAAAAAATTGAATATCTATTAACACATTACCTGAGCTGAAGTTAAGAACTGCCTACAAGTTGTGTAAAGTTAGAATACTGAGTTTCAACAAGTTCTATTGAAACGTAAACAAACTAAAACAGTAAACGAGCCTTGACTAGGCCTTCCTTTCAAATCAATACCTAACAGAGTCATCCAGGGAGACAGCTCTCAAGCTGAATCTTCAAAGTAAAAAACATTGATGAGGAAGCAGCTACATGTTTTATTTTCCTATGATGCTACTAACTCTATCACATCCAGATAACACCTCTTCATTTGCAATTCTAAGTGGTATAAAGCCATCGACTATTCCACTCATGTACTGAACCTTTGATACCACCAAGTTATCGATACGCCAAACAGACGCATAATACCAAAGTCCTCCAAGATGTATGATCATTTACGTCATCCAATTGGTATGCTATTGTAAGACCGGGTAAGACTTATTATACTATACGTCCTCTAATTCGTATAATATTGTACGACCGCTATTCCATTCATAATGTAACCTAATGTAAATTATCATACTAAATGGAGTCACAGGTTTACTTACAGAATAATACGAACTGCCCTGAGACCACGTTGCCCATAGAAGCCACTCTGAATGTCTTACTAAAACACAGTTTGAACTCATGTGACAGGAGTGAGTGACAGGGCTGCATATTGCTTGCTTCAATTATATAATGTTCCTACTTGATTGGATGCTTCTTGATTCACTGCATGTAGTCAAGCGGGACTGTTACATGGCCTGTGTCCCAAATAGCACAATTTTCCTTATTTAGTGCACTACTTTTTTACTATGGGCCATAGGGCTCTGGTCACAACTAGTATACAGTGTAGGGAATAGGGTGGAATATGGGACGTAGCCACAATGTCCTCCAAATCAGTCAACTTCAGACTAGTCAGTTGAAGTTTTACTAGAGCTGCTTCCTCTCTATAAGGCGCAGGCTCTGTCCAAAAGGTTAGGGCTATCTGGTATCCTTGGGATGTCCCTACCCTAAACCCTAACCCTAACCTTAACCCTTACCGTTGTCCTTAACCTAACCCTAATCTTAATCATAATCCTAACCCTTATCTTAACCATTTTAAATTAATTTAAACTTCAATGGGGTGACGTCAGAGTTGGACATCCTAAGGATTCCAGATAGCAAGGACCCTGGCCAAAAGTGTTGCATCATATAGGGAACAAGGAGACATTTTAGATTGACGCTAGCTCTCAGACTAGCTACAGGGTGCTCTGTCCATCTGGTCTGATATGGAAATTTGAATTATAATTTTCCTCTTGGGTCTGCCGTTAGAATTAGTACTGTACGCCCAGTTGAAGCGCACGCTTTGGCCAAAAGTGGTGCCGCATATAGGGAACAAGGGAGACATTTTGGATAGGCCCTTGCTCCATATCCACAGGAAGCTCTCCCCACTCAGTCTGATATGGAAGTTTGATGTAGAATTTTACTGTTAGGTCTGCCTTTGGAAACGGTCGTCTAGACTGCACTCCCAGTAGACACCCAGTGGTTGAGACTAAGCTAGCCTTGTAGGGCGTTGGTCTCATTGGTCAGCAGTGAAGCCTGGATTTTATTGGGTTTATGTAAATAATCTTAGCCTAACTTCAGGTGAGCAGAGGGCATATAGCCTATTTGGGCACTCCAATGTTCTTCAAAGATCCGCAATAACATCCTAAGACATAATGACTACATGATCTTTAATGTACTCTTGCGACATAATAAATGTGATCTAATGCTCCATACTGACAAGACAGATGGATTGCAAGCTCCGTTTTGTCTTAAGAGCAGTCATACATCTTGATTTTGCATTCCCTGTTACTCAAGAGATCTAAACACCAGAGCTACTTTTTTTGTTTTCTCAAGCCAAAATAGTTTTTCAGCCATGAAACTTTCCAACCACAAACACCATGATTGGATTTGATCTGTGGGTAGTAGGGTGTCATTTCAGACCGACCATTCTGGGTCTCACAAAAACAACATCATAGGCCTATTGTAGTGAACCTCGCATAAAGAAATAATGATGGTGGTTGAGAGTCATTTTGACAAAGCGGGAGGTAGGCATCTAGGTGTAAGAATTGAAGGCAATTTGGTGGTCCACATGCGCCACTACATGACAAACACTGCATGACAATCATATGGGGTGTGTGCCAGGGCCTAGCTTAATTCAGAAACTATCACACCAAACAATTTGTTTTGGTCCTTTTTGAACACAAACTATTCAAAGTACTCAGGCGGTATTCATCACTGCTTAAAAGACCAACGCCAACCAAGTTTTACCCTGTGTTATTTTGTGATTTACCTGAAAAAGTTAGTTAGGTGTTGCTTTTATCTCCAAGTCCTAGTAAGGTGTCTGTTTATGAATAGCTAGTGTCATGAGGGGATAATACCTGCAACATTATTTACTTTTCAATGTTTTAAACCAAGTCAAAAATTCTTATGCGACACACACCAACCATCTATACACGGTCAAGAAACATGCAAGCAAGTTAAAGATGTACTCACTGAAACTTTGACCCATCAAGTAGCCGATCAGCAGACTCTGCAGATTAAGGGGAACATAAGTAGCAATTCCAAAGATTCTAGAGAACTGTCATTAAGTTCATTCATCTGTGTGTATTTACAGCGAGCCGCCGTCACAGCCATCACAGCCATCACAGCCATGACAACAATGCCAATGTGGCTTCCACATAAAAAAGACATAAAAAAGGGAGGGCAAAATATTTCGAAAGCCTTGAATTACAGTCTTGGGATAAAACTGATTGAGCTAGAATCAAAGGGAGCTGGAGGCAAAATTTCATCTTAAACTTATTATACATCCATGAAGTAAAACCACATTTCTGGATGTCAATGTATCGTTTTGACATTCGCCTCTGTCTCTATTTACATTGTAGTCTCGCTGGGGGAAAAAACCCTGCTAGAGTCAAGTTTGTCTACACGCACATACACTAGAATACAAGCAACATTTTGATAAAAAACTAAATGAGATGTAAAATAATGCCAGTACACAGCACAGCCTTCAGAAAAAAATACTTCCCAGCCACCGAACATGACATCCAGTGCACATCTATGACTGTTCATTTTAAACGTTGGCTAAAATCTTACATTCTTAGCAGTGACATTCACGTTTCCGCAACTAGATCCTGGAATTCCTGACGGGCTGCCCCCAGTTGATGAGGGTAGGCAATGACACATCTGCCACACTGACCAGCAACACGGGGGCAACTCAGGGCGGCGTGCTTAGTCCCCTCCTGTACTCCCTGTTCACGCACGACTCCAACACCATCATTAAGTTTCCCGAAGACATGACAATGGTTGGCCTGATCACCTACAACAATGAGACAGCCTATAGGAAGGAGGTCAGGACAACAACCTCTCCCTCAACGTCAGTAAGACAAAAGAGCTGATTGTGCACTACAGGAAACGGATGGCCGAGCACAGCCCCATTCACATCAACGGGGCTGTAGCGGAGTGGGTGAAGAGCTTTAAGTTCCTGGTGTCCACATCACTAAGGATCTATCATGGTCCAAACAAACCAACAAAGTTGTGAAGAGGGCATGACAATGCCTCTCCTCCTCAGGAAGCTGAAAAGACTTGTCATGGGCCCTCTGGTCCACAAAAAAAGTTCTACAGCTGCACCATCTGCACCATCGAGAGCACCTTCCTTGACTGGCTGCATAACCGCTTGGTATTGCAACTGCTTGGTATCCGACCGCAAGGCGCTACAGAGTGTAGTGCGTACGACACAGTTCATCACTGGGGCCGAGCTCCCAGCTAATACAGGACCTCTATACCAGGCTGAGTCAGAAGAAAGACCCAATAATTGTCAAAGACGCCTGACACTCAAGCAACATACTTTACTATCTGCTAACGCATGGCAAGCGGTACCAATGCATCAAGTCTGGAACCACACACACACACACACACACACACACACACACACACACACACACACACACACACACACACACACACACACACACACACACACACACACACACACACCTGCTGCAGTCTATTATCTATCCTGTTGCCTAGTCACTTTACCCCTACCAAAAGTACCAGTCAAAAGTTTGGACACACCTACTCATTCAAGGGTTTTCTTTATTTTTTATATTTTCTAATGTATTTATTCCTTGTGTCACTATTTCTATTTTTTATTTAATTTTGTATATTATCTTTAACTTTGCATTGTTGGAAAAGGAACCTTAAGTAAGCATTTCACTGTTAGTCTACAGCTGTTGTCTACGTTGTCTATTTGACATACGCCAGACTTAGCTTCTCAAGCCAGACAGGGTCTGCAATAGCACAGGATAGTATTTATAAAATGCCATATATCAGAACCACTCAATATAGTGTATGCATTTAAGAAAATCCAATATTTCCACTTTTCCCCATTGGAAGGGTTAACAGGGGCAGTGCAGGGATAATTGCAGAGGCAGAAATGTCTTTGAAAAGCACCCTACTGTGATGGAGACAGAAAGATCAACTTAGATGGGGTGAACCGGCGTGCGAGAGAAAAAAACTCTGTATTCCCCAGGGATTTGATTGCTGCTTTCTTATATGGACCATATGAATCATGTATACTTGAAAAGGCAAAGTATCGATAAGTTCTGGTAAAATGAAAAATGGCAGGCGTTTCATCCTTAAATGAACCTCTTGAGCTGACAGCACTTTTGCACGGTTTCGCTATGGCTGTATTCAGCAAATTAGCAAGGAAGGCAATATTTTCAATAATGTAGTAGTGTTTCCCTCCTCCCTAGAAAGGTATGGCCTTTGCCTTTCACCTGGAATTGTTTATTTATGATATACAAATATGATGATATTATAGTGTGTTCATGACATGTGAATGAATAAGCCTTTTCATAATTTATAATTTGTCCATATACACAGTAGTCACAATCAGTTTTAGGAACATCTACCAAAATTATCATGAAATTTGTTTTTGACTTCCACGCAAATTACTTCTTTATCATACAGCTATGGAAGTGAAACATTTAGATCCGCCTGATCAAGAGGAATCTGGAGAGTCATCAGCCATGCCTGTGTCGTGAGGAAGTCGATCTGTAGAACTGTCTTCCGAGTGTCCTACAACTGTCTGAGGTTTTGTATTCTGACTTAGGAAATATGTAAACATATTATCAGTAATTACCAGTAAATGTAGTGCATGATTTCGGGTACTGTAGTATTCAAAGCCTGACTTTGTCCAGTAGCGGTGCATGGTAAAATCACTGGGGAAGCCAAGCCAGTAAAAAAGCCATATTACAACCTATGTTGTAATTGCATTGGTTGCTCTATAACCCACCATGATATAGCCTAAAATAGGAGAGAGACAACAAAAATACAATAGTCACACAGTGGCGGAATAAATTCAACTACACAGACGTTTCTTTCATCACAAAACCGGAAAGCAACATCTGTCCACAAAGCAAATATTGCATAAAAAAACAGTTAGGCCTACATGACCTACAGCATGGTCAAACAATAGAATGTTTGACAGTTTACTAAACAACTACTGATTTAGACCCATGAAGTTACCGTAAGTCAGCACAAATACAACAGGATAACTGCCTCCGCTATTCCAGCACCATTTCAACTAAAACATTTGAACATCATCACTTCAACTAGGCTTAGTTTAATAAAGTGAAAACAAAGTTAAATATATCAAAAACAATTTATTCCAATCAATGTAGCTAAATATCATGTAGCTGTCCATGGCACTGATTTGTGTGTGTGTGTGTGTGTGTGTGTGTGTGTGTGTGTGTGTGTGTGTGTGTGTGTGTGTGTGTGTGTGTGTGTGTGTGTGTGTGTGTGTGTGTGTGTGTGTGTGTGTGTGTGTGTGTGTGTGTGTGTGTGTGTGTGTGTGTGTGTGTGTGTGTGTGTGTGTGTGCGTGCGTGCGTGCGCAATAAAACATAATTTTTTGACTCACCATACTTGTAGACTAGTTGAACGCCAGTGCCATCTTCTCTTTCATGTTGGCTAAACAGTCTATGGCTCTGTCATATATTACTCTTTTCATTTTTGTTGTCATAGGCTACCTAAAATGCTTGCTAACATAACTTCCTCGCATGGGCAACAATGAACCAGCTACGTTAGCTAGCTTGTTAACGTGAGTCTACTAGGCTACATCTAGAACTTCAATTGTCTCAGGCCAGTGGCACAATATATTAATTTATGGTTAGATCAGAATCTCCATCATGATCATTGGCCTGTACAGAGAATTAAGTCAAAACCACAAGTCCAAATCCCCATCGCCATCCATGGCTTTGGACAGGGACGATTTAGTAAGCTATCTACTGCAGGACATCAACACAAGCAGACCAGAAACAGAAACGTTTTTCTGACAGTGACATTTTGCTTAGGATGTGATTTGATTGGTGTGAAGACAAATCCAAACTGGCCTCTCTTGGGGGCCGTTTTGCTACGCCAGGATAACCCACTGTTGAGTTCAGCTCAACGCTGATTGGCTAACTATTTTACAATGTTTTTATCAAGAGAGGCCAAACACTTGCTGGCGTTAATCAATCAAATGCTACGGTGGAAACTTGCCATACTTTTTTGGTTGAGACAGCGTCAGATACATGTCCTACTCATACTGAGACAGAGGGGTGCTGTTTCCCTCGCTCGGATGATTTCTCTGGTGAGATTCAGTTTGTGAATAGAAGGAAATTTATGAAAACACAGAGAGTTAAACACATTTTCTATATATTTGTTATAGTCAAATACTTGGGGAAGCCTGGCTTCCCTTGGCACCCATGAATACACGCCACTGACGTTGTCCTTTGCTACCCGTTAGCTACTACACCTACTGATGCATATCTATTTGCATCAATTAATTGAATGCCACTAAAATGACTTCCCCTCTACTACCACTACTAGTTTTAACACTGTATGACTCCTGCAATTTCCATCACTGCATATCTCATATCTAATATTGGCTGTATCTTCGGTCATATCAAGCTTCGAAGCTCAATTTCGTGCTAATCTCCCATTGATATCAATCAGGGTTGGGGTCAATTGCATTCAATTACAGTCAATTCAGAAAGTTAACCAAATTCCAATTTCAAATGTTCCTAATTGAAAAGCATTGAAGAGAATAGGAATTGACCCCAACCCTTATATCATAGCATGGTTTGCGCACAAAAATTCCAAATGAAGCTTGCAGATCTCAAGTCAGGTTGTTCATCCTCTCCCCACATACTGGCCTGGGCCCGGCTTGGCTCAGAGAGTTGAGAAGAGGAGAAGAACTGAGAAGAGACGGATCAGACTATGAGATGGAAAGTGTGAAGTCATTAGGAAATGCCAAGTTTGCTCTGCTAAACGACAGGAGTAGAAAGCCAGTGGTTTTGGACTACACAAGGGCTCACTTTCTCTCCATCCCACGCTCCCCGTGCCAAGCAAAACAACTCTCCCTCTCCCCGAGCCGTGGAACATACACCACACAGCCAGCTTATTTTCACAGGACAAATTTTCTGTTGGAGAATTCTAATTGTGTCAGAATTGCTGCCTACCCATTCTGCAAAATATAGCCCTGTGAAGTCATATTATGTCAATGAAATCCTCAATTTTCACCAATGGTGTGTGCAGCTCTTGGCCCATGGTCACTGCAGGCTACAGTTACCTCAGTTTAAATTCTTCATCTCCGTTGCCAAAGGTTGTCATTTTGTAACCGTATCATCTCACTATAGAACCTTGCAGGTCTTTGAGGGTCAAGGTTTAGTAAAGTAATCTATACCTTGAATTCAAAGAAAACAGATTTTCTTTCGGGTCATAGCCCTAGCTTTATTCAGTTCAACTCACATTCAAAATAATTCTGATGAGAGAGAGAGAGAGAGAGAGAGAGAGAGCGCTGAAGAGAGTGAGAGAGAAAAAGGGAGACATTCTGTAGTTGTACTGCATGCCTAAGGTAGGTGCTGCTGTGCTCACACAGGGAAGTAACCAGTGAGGGAGGACCCATGGTTAAGTACAATACGTATGACACAATGCAGCTGAATGCTACTCATGCCAAGATTGGCTGTTAACTGGCTCCCACTCCCGTCTGGGAGCTGGTGTTAGGGAATGTGTGAAAGAGCCATAGCACAGCCATTCCTCCCTTCAGTAATGACTGTCATCATCATCATGAGCTAATGTTACTACTCAGAGAGCTAGCTAGCTGCCCCACATCCGGCCGCGTCCTGCCGCACCGGGCCCCACTTTATCACAAAACTTTACATAATTCATTCACTCAGCCGACACCATTACCAGACCCGACTTTAACACTCTAGTCACTTTCTGCCTGACACATTATCCAATCATACTGTACAGCTAAATCTCAGTATGGGATGAAGCAGAGGAGGGTATGCCGTCAGAGACATTTCAATAGACAGGATGCTGTAACCAAAAGCAACTTACAGGAGGAATTAGGGTTAAGTGCCTTGCTCAAGGTCACATCAACATATTTTTCACAGTTTGGGGATTCAAACCAGCATCCTTTCGGTTACTTGTATAACACTCTTAACCACTAGGCTATCACCCATTGTCAAGTGTCAGTTGTGCAGAGGTGAGGACGGAATCAGGCGCAGGACACAGAACTGAGTAAAATAACGTACTTTACTCTGAAAAATAATCAGCCAATAAATCCACGCAGGGATAACAAACCCTAACACAAAAGACTAACACAAAACCAGGAACAATCATGCACAAAACATAATGAGAATAGGGAAATAATAATAACGTAATGGGAACCAGTTGTGTACAATCAAGACATAACAAATGGAAAAAGAAATGTGGATCGGTGGCAGCTAGAAAGCCGGTGACGACGACCGCCGAACGCCGCCCGAACAAGGAGAGGCACCAACTTCGGCGGAAGTCGTGACAACCATCCACATGTGGAGTGGAATGGCTTGAAAGCATTATTTATCCTTAAAGGCCATGTTGCAAATACAATTTGGCAATATTAATAGAATATACTAACCCCTTGTAGATGGCAATAAAAAATAAGTATATTTTTTTACCCCCAGGCTGCTAAAGAAAAAAATGTGTTAAGCACGTGCGCTCGTAAGCCACGCCCCCCCCCTGATGAAGACAGCTTGGCTGTCGAAACGTTGGATATTACATTTTTGCATCTGAGCTCCTAGAGTGTGCGGCTCTCCTATATTTTCAAGGCCAACATGACAAACATGCCATGCAAAAGTAATTGTTTTGTAATTTTACAATGAAACATTTAAAATGAGCTGTTTATACAAAACTATTGCATTTGGTCTTACCCAAAATGTGGCCTTTGAAAGTGAATGTGCTTGAAAGAGAGAGTCCACACCCATGACATACCACTGGCCCAGGGCCTCCTGCCTAACCCTCTAGTCAGTCTATCTGACAGGGAGTTACTACAGGAGAAGGCCATTGTATGGTGCAGAGAGCTTCTCCACTTCTTACAGAAGTGTAGTATTTGCTCTTGAAATGGTATAATGCAATGTAAAGGAAAAATTACTTACTGGCATGGAGTGCTCCATGTTGCTGCTGATAGCAAGCCTCAACCTGGATACATGATTCATGCCCGTGATTGACAACAGAGCGAACGTCACTAGTTACCACAGCCACAACATGTAACTCACCTCTGAGCTACATCTGTAGGCATTAGCTCACTAACTAGCTATCGTGATCTATACTGAACAAAAATATAAACGTAGTAAAATAAATGTAAAGTGTTGGTCCCATGTTTCATGAGCTGAAATAAAAGATCCCAGAAATGAGCCATATGCACAAAAAGCTTATTTCTTTCAAATGTTTTGCACACATTTGTTTTGCACACAAGATAATCCATCCACCTGACAGGTGTGGCATATCAAGAAGCTGATTAAACAGAATGACTATTACACAGGTGCACCTTGTGCTGGGGACAATAAAAGGCCACTCTAAAATGTGCACTTTTGTCACACAACACAATGCCACATATGTCTCATGTTCTGAGGGAGTGTGAAATGTGCATGCTGACTGCAGAAAAGTCCACCAGACTTGTTGCCAGAGAATTGAATGTTGATTTCTCTACCATAAGCCACCTCCAATGTTGTTTTAGAGAATTGGACTTAAAGATCCAGCTTCTTCACCTGTGGGATCGTCTGAGACCAGCCACCTGGACAGCTGATGAAACTGTGGGTTCGCACAAACAAATATTTCTGCACAAACTGTCAGAAACCATCTCAGGGAAGTTCATCTGCATGATCATCGTCCTCACCAGGGTCTTGACCTGACTGCAGTTCGGCATCGTCACCGACTTCAGTGGGCAAATACTCACCTTTGATGGCGACTGGCACGCTGGAGAAGTGTGCTCTTCACGGATGAATCCCGGTTTCAACTGTACTGGGCAGGTGGCAGACAGCATGTATGGCGTCGTGTGGGTGAGCGGTTTGCTCATGTCAACGTTGTGAACGTAGTGCCCAATGGTGGCAGTAGGGTTATGGTATAGGTAGATATAAGCTACAGACAACAAACACAATTGCATTTTATTGATGGCAATTTGAATGCACAGAGATACTGTAACGAAATCCTGATGCCCATTGTCGTGCCATTCATCCGCCGCCATCACCTTATGTTTCAGCATGATAATGCACGGACCCATGTCGCAAGGATCTGTACACAATTCCTGGAAGCTGAAAATGTCCCAGTTCTGTCCCAGTTATTTCTTAGTCTGCATACTCACCTGACATGTCATCCATTGAGCATGTTTTAGATGCTCTGGGTCGACGTGTATGACAGTGTGTTCCAGTTCCCTCCTATATTCAGCAACTTCGCAAAGCCATTGAAGAGCAGTGGGACCACATTCCACAGGCCACAATCAACATCTTGATTAACTCTATGCGAATCAGATGTGTCAAATGGGCAAATGGTGGTCACACCATATACTGACTGGTTTTCTGATCCACGCCCCCTACGTTTTTCTAAGGGTATCTATGACCAATAGATGCATATCTGTATTCCCAGTCATGTGAAATCCATAACTATAATCTGGTTCAGAGAAGGACAAATGTGTATGTGAGCATAACCTCTGTCGCTAACATGGCTTTTCAAGTGAATGAGCAATCTGCAGATAATTACATTTTAATGCCAACTCTTGATACCTGTCCCAAACAAAACCCACCTTCGAGACAGAAACTCAGTTCCCTTAACCCAGGTATTAGGAAACATTGTACCATGAAAGTTTTTCAAACCGTTAATCAGGTTAAAATGCTCTGGAACCCTCGTTCCAAGCCTAGAAGAATATTGGAAGGTCAGCTGAATATTTGTAGCATTATTTCTAAGGGAAAGCGAAGAGGGCAGAGGGCGTGGATTGCTTATGTACATGGAAGATAACTTTCAATGCAATCATATCATGTGGAAACATGTGTCGTGTCTTTGGCTATGCCGGATTAAGTGTTATGACATGCTATTCTATAAAATCCTTTCACCGTAATAACTATTACCTGATTGAGCTAATCATGTAAATGTAATTAACTAGAAAGTCGGGGCACCACAAAATAATATTTATAGAGCTGTTATCTTCCGAATAAACTCTTAAAGAACTCTTAAGAACTCTCAATAGCAGTCAATATTAATCGTCACCTTATTTCAGTCTCATCTGAAAGTTGTAAATTCTTGGTTATCTTCACGAACCCTGGCTAACAAGTTGAATCAGCAATACAAAATTGGGTTTAATTATTTATTTACTAAATACCGAACTAATCACACAGAATTACATATACACAGAATTAATCATACCTAGATTACAAATTACGTCAGAAATGTCACGCCCTGACCATAGATTGCTTTGTATGTTTCTATGTTTTGTTTGGTCAAGGTGTGATGTGGGTGGGCATTCTATGTTGTAGGTCTAGGTTGTCTATTTCTGTGTTTGGCCTAGTATGGTTCCCAATCATAGGCAGGTGTCAGTCGTTGTCTCTGATTGGGAGCCATATTTAGGTAGCCTGTTTTCCTTTGGGTTTTGTGGGTGGTTGTATCCTGTGTTAGTGTTTTCACCATACGGGACTGTTTCGGGTTGTTTGTTTTCTACTTTTGTTATTTCGTTCAGTGTTCGTTTAGATTTTTTAATTATATCATTATGGACACTTACCACGCTGCGTATTGGTCCGATCCTTGCTACTCCTCCTCAGACGAAGAGGACGAAACCCGTTACAATAAAGGAAAACGTCCCAAGCGGCCGGAACAGATATGACAGCTGGTTACACAAAAGAAAAGGGGCCTGGGTTTGAGTGAAAGAGCGGGAAGACTTGAGGAACAAAGGGCGAAGCTGTGCTATCGTAAATACAATATCCTATGCATTCTAAATTACCGCCCATTTGGAAAAGGAAAATGCAATAAATATTTACTCTGAGCTGCGCTTCGGTAGGTTGGTGGTAGATGGAAGGCCGTGTTGCCCAACCGAGTCCTTTGTCCTTTAAAGAATGTCTCTGCTGGTCAATTGGGTACATTGTAGTAACATCGTTGTGTGGTAGATGGGATACTCTGTCTGTCCTATCCTAATTTACGTTTGCAGCTGCTTTTGCTAACTCAACGTCTAGGACGTATCACTTCTATAGTGAATAAGAGTTCAAAGTTCATACCATTCGCAACCAAAGCTCACGCTGATGTTGGCTTCGTTCTGTAGTTATTATCTAAACCATTCTGACATCGGACCGTCGTCCTCACATCACTCACTCCTCGGAACAGGAAGTTACATTTTCGTCAATGGCTTATATAGTGGAGGGAGAAGGGTGTGTCTGAAAAGTTTATAACCCATGTCTCTTCACAGGGGCGGGCCACTGGTTGAGCAGAGCCCTAAACTTATGAAAACCCAAATCTCTCATTTGGAAGCTAAATCTCTTCACCAATAATTTCATATTCAAACATTTGAATTGAACAACAATTCCATGTGAATCCGATAACTCTGATGTGTAGACTTTCCACAGTAGAGTTTATGTCATTCTATCATTGATGACAATGTGCCAGATGACAACCGAACTGACATAATATACCTTAAGTATGTTCAATTGGTCGGATTACCAGAATATAGTTAATTTCCCAACCAACTTCTGATGTTCCCAGAATCTCTATCAATCAATTTCAATCAATTTTATTTTATATAGCCCTTCGTACATCAGCTAATATCTCGAAGTGCTGTACAGACACCCAGCCTAAAACCCCAAACAGCTAGTAATGCAGGTGTAGAAGCACGGTGGCTAGGAAAAACTCCCTAGAAAGGCCAAAACCTAGGAAGAAACCTAGAGAGGAACCAGGCTATGAGGGGTGGCCAGTCCTCTTCTGGCTGTGCCGGGTGGAGATTATAACAGAACTATGCCAAGATGTTCAAAAATGTTCATAAGTGACAAGTATGGTCAAATAATAATCATGAATAATTTTCAGTTGGCTTTTCATAGCCGATCATCAAGAGTTGAAAAACAACAGGTCTGGGACAGGTGGCGGTTCCATAACCGCAGGCAGAACAGCTGAAACTGGAATAGCAGCAAGGCCAGGCGGACTGGGGACAGCAAGGAGTCACCACGGGCGGCAGTCCCGACGCATGGTCCTAGGGCCCAGGTCCACGGCCGGTAGTCCCGACGTATGGTCCTAGGGCTCAGGTCCAGCAAGGCCAGGCGGACTGGGGACAGCAAGGTGTCATCATGCCCGGTAGTCCTGACGTATGGTCCTAGGGCTCAGGTTCTCAGAGAGAAAGAGAGAACGAGAGAATTAGAGAGAGCATACTTAAATTCACACAGGACTCTGGATAAGACAGGAGAAGTACTCCAGGTAACCAACTGACCCTAGCCCCCCGACACATAAACTACTGCAGCATAAATACTGGAGGCTGAGACAGGAGCGGTCAGGAGACACTGTGGCCCCATCCGAAGAAACCCCCGGACAGGGCCAAACAGGAAGGATATAACCCCACCCACTTTGCCAAAGCACAGCCCCCGCACCACTAGAGGGAAATCCTCAACCACCAACTTACAATCCTGAGACAAGGCCGAGTATAACCCACAAAGGTCTCCACCACAGCACAAACCAAGGGGGGGCGCCAACCCAGACAGGAAGATCACGTCAGTAACTCAACCCACTCAAGTGACGCACCCCTCCTAGGGACGGCATGAAAGAGCACCAGCAAGCCAGTGACTCAGCCCCTGTAACAGGGTTAGAGGCAGAGAATCCCAGTGGAGAGAGGGGAACCGGCCTGGCAGAGACAGCAAGGGCGGTTCGTTGCTCCAGAGCCTTTCCGTTCACCTTCACACTCCTGGGCCAGACTACACTCAATCATATGACCTACTGAAGAGATAAGTCTTCAGTAAAGACTTAAAGGTTGAGACCGAGTCTGCGTCTCTCACATGGGTAGGCAGACTGTTCCATAAAAATGGAGATCTATAGGAGAAAGCCCTGCCTCCCGCTGTTTGCTTAGAAATTCTAGGGACAATTAGGAGGCCTGCGTCTTGTGACCGTAGCGTACGTATTGGTATGTACGGCAGGACCAACTCGGAAAGATAGGTAGGAGCAAGCCCATGTAACGCTTTATAGGTTAACAGTAAAACCTTGAAATCAGCCCTTGCCTTAACAGGAAGCCAGTGTAGGGAAGCTAGCACTGGAGTAATATGATCAAATTTCTTGGTTCTAGTCAGGATTCTAGCAGCCGTATTTAGCACTAACTGAAGTTTATTTAGTGCTTTATCCGGGTAGCCGGAAAGTAGAGCATTGCAGTAGTCTAACCTAGAAGTAACAAATGCATGGATTAATTTTTCTGCATCATTTTTGGACAGAAAATTTCTGATTTTTGCAATGTTACGTAGATGGAAAAAAGCTGTCCTTGAAACAGTCTTGATATGTTCGTCAAAAGAGAGATCAGGGTCAAGAGTAACGCCGAGGTCCTTCACAGTTTTATTTGAGACGACTTTACAACCATCAAGATGAATTGTCAGATTTAACAGAAGATCTCTTTGTTTCTTGGGACCTAGAACAAGCATCTCTGTTTTGTCCGAGTTTAAAAGTAGAAAGTTTTCAGCCATCCACTTCCTTATGTCTGAAACACAGGCTTCTAGCGAGGGCAATTTTGGGGCTTCACCATGTTTCATTGAAATGTACAGCTGTGTGTCATCCGCATAGCAGTGAAAGTTAACATTATGTTTTCGAATAACATCCCCAAGAGGTAAAATATATAGTGAAAACAATAGTGGTCCTAAAACGGAACCTTGAGGAACACCGAAATGTACAGTTGATTTGTCAGAGGACAGACCATTCACAGAGACAAACTGATATCTTTCCGACAGGTAAGATCTAAACCAGGCCAGAACTTGTCCGTGTAGACCAATTTGGGTTTCCAGTCTCTCCAAAAGAATATGGTGATCGATGGTGTCAAAGGCAGCACTAAGGTCTAGTAGCACGAGGACAGATGCAGAGCCTCGGTCTGACGCCATTAAAAGGTCATTTACCACCTTCACAAGTGCAGTCTCAGTACTATGATGGGGTCTAAAACCAGACTGAAGCATTTCGTATACATTGTTTGTCTTCAGAAAGGCAGTGAGTTGCTGCGCAACAGCTTTTTCAAAAATTTTTGAGAGGAATGGAAGATTCGATATAGGCCGATAGTTTTTTATATTTTCCGGGTCAAGGTTTGGCTTTTTCAAGAGAGGCTTTATCACTGCCACTTTTAGTGAGTTTGGTACACATCCGGTGGATAGAGAGCTGTTTATTATGTTCAACATAGGAGGGCCAAGCACAGGAAGCAGCTCCTTCAGCAGTTTAGTAGGAATAGGATCCAGTATGCAGCTTGAAGGTTTAGAGGCCATGATTATTTTCATCATTGTGTCAAGAGATATAGTACTAAAACACTTAAGTGTCTCTCCCGATCCCAGGCCCTCGCAGAGCTGTGCAGATCCAGGACAGCTAAGCCCTGGAGGAATACGCAGATTCAAAGAGGAGTCCGTAATTTGCTTTCTAATGGTCATGATCTTTTCCTCAAAGAAGTTCATGAATTTATTACTGCTGAAGTGAAAGCCATCCTCTCTTGGGGAATGCTGCTTTTTAGTTAGTTTCGCAACAGTATCAAAAAGAAATTTTGGATTGTTCTTATTTTCCTCGATTAAGTTGGAAAAGTAGGATGATCGAGCAGCAGTGAGGGCTCTTCGGTACTGCACGGTACTGTCTTTCCAAGCTAGTCGGAAGACTTCCAGTTTGGTGTGGCGCCATTTCCGTTCCAATTTCCTGGAAGCTTGCTTCAAAGCTCGGGTATTTTCTGTATACCAGGGAGCTAGTTTCTTATGACAAATGTTTTTCGTTTTTAGGGGTGCAACTGCATCTAGGGTATTGCGCAAGGTTAAATTGAGTTCCTCAGTTAGGTGGTTAACTGATTTTTGTCCTCTGACGTCCTTGGGTAGGCAGAAGGAGTCTGGAAGGGCATCAAGGAATTTTTGTGTTGTCTGAGAATTTATAGCACGACTTTTGATGCTCCTTGGTTGGGGTCTGAGCAGATTATTTGTTGCGATTGCAAACGTAATAAAATGGTGGTCCGATAGTCCAGGATTATGTGGAAAAACATTAAGATCTACAACATTTATTCCATGGGACAAAACTAGGTCCAGAGTATGACTGTGGCAGTGAGTAGGTCCAGAGACATGTTGGACAAAACCCACTGAGTCGATGATGGCTCCGAAAGACTTTTGGAGTGGGTCTGTGGACTTCTCCATGTGAATATTAAAATCCCCAAAAATTAGAATATGATCTGCTATGACTACAAGGTCTGATAGGAATTCAGGAAACTCAGAGAGGAACGCTGTATATGGCCCAGGAGGCCTGTAAACAGTAGCTATAAAAAGTGATTGAGTAGGCTGCATAGATTTCATGACTAGAAGCTCAAAAGACGAAAACGCCATTTTTTTTTTTGTAAATTGAAATTTGCTATCGTAAATGTTAGCAACACCTCCGCCTTTGCGGGATGCACGGGGGATATGGTCACTAGTGTAACCAGGAGGTGAGGCCTCATTTAACACAGTAAATTCATCAGGCTTAAGCCATGTTTCAGTCAGGCCAATCACATCAAGATTATGATCAGTGATTAGTTCATTGACTATGACTGCCTTTGAAGTGAGGGATCTAACATTAAGTAACCCTATTTTGAGATCTGAGGTATCACGATCTCTTTCAATAATGGCAGGAATGAAGGAGGTCTTTATCCTAATAAGATTGCTAAGGCGAACACCGCCATGTTCTATGTTAACCAAGGGTTTTTCTAATGTCACATCAGTAGAGTAGGGAGAGGAAAAATGGGGGAAGAGGTATTTATGACTGTCAGAAACCTACCCCCAGGCCAACGTCATGACACATGCCAATGACCTTGAATATATGGGGCTGAATGTCTTCCTCTCCCCTCATATGTCTCTCAATATTATTGGATTATATTGACCACCAACATCTGATATCTCATTTTATGACCATCTAAATGCCATATTAAAGAATGTGATCATAACAAGGAGATCATCTTCATGGGCGATTTCAATATAAACTGGAGAAACAAAACTTACAGGAAAAAACTCAGAGATCATAAACTATTTCAACCTGACTCAAATAATACAAGGTCCAACCAGAGTAACACAGTAATCCCATACCTGATCGGATAACTAAGTCTACTAACTTAATAACTGGCATATCTGACCACAATGTTACATTGGTAGTTAGAAAGCTCACAAAAAAAATATTTAAGAACCATAATAATGTGCAATAGTACAATAAAAAATCCAGAGATGTGAGCAGAGTAACTACGATGCAGCTATAAGTCAAATTGACTGGTCTGATCTGTTAAGCAATGAAGACCAAGAGTCTGTTTACAGAACATTTCTGTCAGCTATTGACAAAGTGGATACTTTCTACCACTTTCTACCTCTCTACCATGGCTCAACGAGGACCTCTGGAAGCAGATGAGAGAACGGGATCTTTCCTTGAAAAAAGCACTGAAGTATGTTCAGAATCATGACAGACATATATTTACAGCACTGAGAAATAAGGTTCAATAAAGGAACAATAAAAAATAAAAAGCAGAGTTCTTTCATAGAGTGATCAATAAAGCAAAAGGAAATGGCAAAGTGATTTGGGAAAATCTCAACAAACTAACAGGGAGAGGAGCTGAAAAGTCCAAAAAAACATCCTGAATGGAATTCTAATTCAAGACTCCGATTTCATATCCACAACCTTTAACAATTTTTTGGTTGACTCTGTCAGGGAACTGACTCAAAGATTTTCAACCAAGACCATAGTTCTCATTCCCATAGATAATAATAAACCAATATTCAGAATTCCTGAACTCTCAGCTCAGCAGTGGACAGTGTCATGATGTGGCACTCTTTGGGTAATGCGAGTGCCTTCCCCCGCTCTCCCTCTTACACCCAGTTTCTGTTATCTCAATTCATAAATTCCTGAAGGAGACTCTCTCCCTCGTGCAGTATAGGTTCACAGTAGAACAAAGGAACTTCATCTACCTCATAGACCTTGAGAACTGAACAATATCCATGTTTTGGAGAATGTGTAAACGGTCGGTGGAGAATCCAGCTACGACCGGTCCATTTTGTCTAATGTTTGTGACCTCATGAGAGACAATACAGCCACATTACCATAACTCAGTTTATACAAGAGTCTCCATTATGAGATTTGCATCTAATTTTTGTATAAAATGAATGAGTAAAGATGAAACTATTTGTGAAATTATGTAATGTGATTTTTAACTGTTTAATGAAAGAGAATCCAATTCCCTTAAAAATGTAACTAAGTCATTGGCCCACCCCATGAACACAGACATTGATCTGGCGTCATGGGACAGCCTTTTTCTGCTGTTCCAAATATAACCCCCACCTGGAGAAGCCCACTTCAGACCATGCATACCTCGATTACCGAGAGGGCTAAGGTTTGAGTAGAGACCATGCATTCCTCGTCATCTGAGGGAGCTAAGGTTGTAACGATTGTTGAATTCCTAACCAAAGCACGTGGAGCATTGGCTACACTGGTGGAAATGGTTCAACTTTGAGACTATCGATATCGACAGAATAAGAGCAAATCTTTGATATTAATTACTAGTCTGCAGCTAGAATTTATGTCGACTGAATGCGAAGACCGACAACCTCCGAAACATCTATTCTATAAGAACATTTCTGAATGGGACTCTGAAGTATCTATTCTAACCACGAAAGACTCCAGGGAAGCAAAGAGAAGTTCAGATGAACTTTCCAACAGAAAGACGGACGATTCCAACAGAGATCATGACAACACACTGAGCGTAAATATATATATATTGATTGCAATTATTCCCGAATGAGTGAGCGTTCATGTGCAAAGGATTAGCATTTAAATTATTATAACTATCAACTGTGTAGTGTCTTTTGTCTTTCGCGCCCTTCTCAGTCCCTTTGTCTACCAAGCCGCCATATCGGTTTAGCCCACTAGGGCACATCCCCTATAATTTCCTTGTAACCGTATCTACTGTTTGTTTGTTATGCATTTCTGTGATTATTTAGTTAGTTAGTAAATAAATGATTATGACAATTGATGTATGGATGATTCATAGTGAAGGCTGGGTTCGTGCAGATAACCAACAATTTACGATATTTGGAATGAGACTAACGTGAGGTAAAGAATAATTCATTAATTAGAAGACTAATTGATCAGATATTCAAATATCTGAAAAGTTATATCAAGAAAATTATAACTTTGTAATCTGAAGATTTTCCTTGGTGCCCCGACTTCCTAGTTAATTACATTTACATGATTAGTTTAGTCACGTAATAATAATTACAGAGAATTGATTTGATAAAATAACAGTCTTCACTTTAATGATGCCAAAGACACGACAACAGTATTATTAGCTTCTTCAGGAGCTCTAGAACAAAATATGTATTTGGTCTAGACACTGTATTCCGGAAGAGAAAAAACTATTAACTATTGCCCCTACTGGACATCTAGTTAATCTGTCCATCAAATATTGGTTCTTCCCCAATGCTTGGAAGTCTGCTGCAGTGATACCCGTTTTAAAATCTGGTGACCCAACACTGGTGGAAGATTACTGACCTATAAGCATTCTTCCAGTGGTATCAAAAGTAGCTGAAAGATGGCTGGCTGATCATCTGACTGATCACCTCATTAAAGGGCGACTCCACACATTAAATGCAATTTGGATTCAGAAGTAACCATTCTACCAAAACAGCCAATTGCTATATTCTGGAGTGTATTAAATCTAAACTGGACATACAGTACCAGTCAAAAGATTGGACAAACCTACTCATTCAAGTTTTTTTTTTTTTTTTTACTATTTTCTACATTGTTGAATAATAGGAAAGACATCAAAACTAGGAAATATCACATATGGAATCATGTAGTAACCAAACAAGTGTTAAACAGATCAAAATAGATTTGAGATTTGAGATTCTACAAAGTGGCCACCCTGCCTTGATGACAGCTTTGCACACTCTTGGCATTCTCTCAACCAGCTTCACCAGGAATGCTTTTCCAACAGTCTTGAAGGTGTTCACACATATGCTGAGCACTTGTTGGCTGTTTTTCCTTCCCTCTGCGGTCCAACTCATCCCAAACCATCTCAATTGGGTTGAGGTTGGGGGATTGTGGAGGCCAGGTCATCTGATGCAGCACTCCATCCCTCTACTTCTTGGTCAAATAGCCCTTAGACAGCCTGGAGGTGTGTTGGGTCATTGTCCTGTTGAAAAACAAATGATAGTCCCACTACAAAGCGCAAACCAGATGGGATGGCGTATCGCTGCAGAATGCTGTGGTAGCCATGCTTGTTAAGTGTGCCTTGAATTCTAAATAAATCACTGACTGTGTTACCAGCAAAGCACCCCCACACCATCACACCTTCTCCTCCATGCTTCACGGTGGAAATCACACATCCGCTCACCTACTTTGCGTCTCACAAAAACACGTCGGTTGGAACCAAAAATCTCACATTTGGACTCATAAGACCAAAGGACAGATTTCCACCAGTTTAAGATCCATTGCTTGTCTTTCTTGGCCCAAGCTAGTCTCTTCTTATTATTGGTGTCCTTTAGTAGTGGTTTCTTTGCAGCAATTCGACCATGAAGGCCTGATTCATGGAGTCTCCTCTGAACAGTTGATGTTGAAATGTGTCTGTTACTTGAACTCTGTGAAGTATCTGGGCTGCAATCTGAGGCTGGTAACTCTGATGAACTTGTCCTCTGCAGCAGAGGTAACTCTGGCTCCTCCTTTCCTGTGGCGGTCCTCATGCGAGCCAGTTTCATCATAGCGCTGGATGGTTTTTGCAACTGCACTTGAAGAAACTTTCAAAGTTCTTGAAATGTTCCGGATTGACTGACCTTCATGTCTTGGAGAAATGATGGACTGTCGTTTCGCTTTGCTTATTTGAGCTGTTCTTGCCACAATATGGACTTGGTCTTTTACCAAATAGGTATATCTTCTGTATACCACCCCTACCTTGTCACAACACAACTGATTGGCTAAAATGCATTAAGAAGGAAAGAAATTCCACAAATGAACTTTTAACAAGGCACACCTGTTAATTGAAATGCATTCCAGGTGACTACTGTATGAAGCTGGTTGAGAGAATGTGTTGAGTGTTTAAAGCTGTCATCAATGCGAAGGGTGGCTACTTTGAAGAATCTTGTTTAATAATTTTTTGGTTACTACATGATTCCATGTGTTATTTCATAGTTTTGATTTCTTCACTATTTTTCTACAATGTGGAACATAGCAAAACTAAAGAAAATCCCTTGAATGAGTGGGTGTGTCCAAACCTTTGACTGGTACTGTAGGTGGTGAAGTCGTCGCAGTATTTTTGGATCTTAAAGGGGCCTTTAATACTGTGAATCACGAGGTCCTCCTATCCAAACTATCCACCCTTAATGTGTCCACTGAAGTTATTAGTTGGATGTATTTCTTTCTGACAATCAGAAGTCAAAGGGTTCGTTTGGGGTACACTCAGTCGGACTCTCTTTACTATAACATTGGGGTCCCACAAGGGTCAATTAGGCCCCCTTCTGTTTACCATCTATATAAATGATCTCCCACGTGCTTGCCCACAAGTTAACGTGTAGATGCAAATGATACAGTTCTGTACGTACACTCAAAAAATAGACAACTAGTTGTCAACAAGTTAACTGAAGCTATGGTACATGTTTCTAAATGGATGACAAATTCTTGCTTGCATTTAAATATCGACAACACTGATTGTCTGTACTTTTCTAAGAAATCCATTGATCCAACGAGCTGTTCTTGTTAATGGGGAGAATCTGAAACTTTTGTCTAACTTCAGGTATCCAACTTGACATTTAAGTAACACGTGAAGAGGTGGTTCACACGGTCAAGTTTGGATTACTTTAGCTTTATAAGACCTTTCCTTCCCCTGGAGGCCGCCAAACTATATATGCATGCTATGATCTTTTCACATCTGAGATATTGCCTCACATGCTGGTCACAAGCAGGAGCTTATTCTGAAACAAAATAAATCACTCTACAAACAAACACTTAAGATTTTCGATAACTAACCAAGCAGTTACCACCATTGTCATATAATTTACAAACATAATTTATTTAGTGTGGATAGTTTTAAGCAGTATGTAGATGCAAGCATTATCTTTAAGATCCTGTGTGGTCTTGCCCCTCCACCTCTATGTCGGCATATCACGCTCAAGAGAAGCACCGCCAGGATAACAAGGGCAGTAACTAGAGGCGATTGCATTGTCCCTTTTCGACACAGTAAAATCAGTAATTCGACCTTCTCTGTTTGAGCTACAATATACTGGAAAGCAATGCCCTGCACTGATTATTGTATTTTTTATTTAATTTGAAAACAAGGCTCAAATCTATCCAAACCTGTACACATGAGTTATCTGTGGTTCCTCATATGTAAGATGACAGTTGATGATAGTGTTGTTGTTGTTAGAATGATATATTTTTGGATGTAATGTAATGAATTTGTATTTTGTATTGTTTTAGGGAGTATTTGTATACTGGCTGTGTAAAGGCCCTTACCGGCCCAGGGACTACAGGTGCAAATGATCTTTTGGCTAACCCCGGCACGTTTACATGGATGTTGCATTATTGTAATATTGATTTAGATTATTAATGTACATCGTCCCCTATAATTTAAAAAAATGTATTTCTTTATTTTTTATTTCTTTATTTCACCTTTATTTAACCAGGTAGGCCAGTTGAGAACAAGTTCTCATTTACAACTGCGACCTGGCTAAGATAAAAAGCAGTGCGACAAAAACAACAACACAGAGTTACACATAAACAACCGTACAGTCAATAACACAATAGAAAAATATATGTACAGTGAGTGCAAATGTAGAAGAGTAGGGAGGTATGGCAAAAATAGGCCATAGAGGCGAAATAATTACAATTGAGCAATAACACTGGAGTGATAGATGTGCAGATGATGATGTGCAAGTAGAGATACTGGGGTGCAAGAGCAAGAGGATAAGTAACAACATGGGGATGAGGTAGCTGGGTGTGCTATTTACAGATTGGCTGTGCACAGGTACAGTGATCGGTAAGCTGCTCTGACAGCTGATGCTTAAAGTTAGTGAGGGAGATATAAGACTCCAGCTTCAGTGATTTTTTCAATTCCAGAGAACGTAAAGGAAGTGTTGGCTTTGGGGATCACCAGTGAAATATACCTGCTGGAGCGTGTGCTACGGGTGGGTGTTGCTATGGTGACCAGTGACCATAGCAACACATTACTAGGGCTTTACCTAGCAAAGACTTATAGATGACCTGGAGCCAGTGGGTTTGGCGGCAAATATGTAGTGAGGGCCAGCCAACGAGAGCATGCAGGTTGCAGTGGTGTGTAGTATATTGGGTTTTGGTGACAAAACGGATGGCTCTATTATAGATTGCATCCAGTTTGCTGAGTAGAGTGTTGGAAGCTATTTTGTAAATTACATCGCCGAAGTCAAGGATCGGTAGTCAGTTTTACGAGGGTATGTTTGGCAGCGGGAGTGAAGGAGGCTTTGTTGCGAAATAGGAAGCCGATTCTAGATTTAATTTTGGATTCGAGATGCTTAATGTGAGTCTGGAAGGAGAGTTTACAGTCTAACCGGACACCTAGGTGTTTATAGTTGTCCACATATTCTAAGTCAGAACCGTTCAGGGTAGTTATGCTAGTCAGGCGGGAGGGTGCTGGCAGCAATCGGTTGAAGAGCATGCACTTAGTTTTACTAGCATTTAAAAGCAGTTGAAGGCCACAGAAGGAGTGTTGTATGGCATTGAAGCTTGTTTGGAGGTTTGTTAGCACAGTGCCCAAAGAAGGGCCAGATGTATACAGAATGGTGTCGTCTGCGTAGATGTGGATCAGAGAATCACCAGCTGCAAGATCGACATCATTGATGTACAGTGGGGAGAACAAGTATTTGATACACTGCCAATTTTGCAGGTTTTCCTACTTACAAAGCATGTAGAGGTCTGTAAGTTTTATCATAGGTACACTTCAACTGTGAGAGACGGAATCTAAAACAAAAATCCAGAAAATTACATTGTATGATTTTTAAGTAATTCATTTGCATTTTATTGCATGACGTAAGTATTTGATCACCTACCAACCAGTAAGAATTCCGGCTCTCACAGACCTGTTAGTTTTTCTTTAAGAAGCCCTCCTGTTCTCCACTCATTACCTGTATTAACTGCACCTGTTTGAACTCGTTACCAGTATAAAAGACACCTGTCCACACACTCAATCAAACAGACTCCAACCTCTCCACAATGGCCATGACCAGAGAGCTGTGTAAGGACATCAGGGATAGAATTGTAGACCTGCACAAGGCTGGGATGGGCTACAGGACAATAGGCAAGCAGCTTGGTGAGAAGGCAACAACTGTTGGCGCAATTATTAGAAAATGGAAGAAGTTCAAGATGACGGTCAATCACCCTCGGTCTGGGGCTCCATGCAAGATCTCACCTCGTGGGGCATCAATGATCATGAGGAAGGTGAGGGATCAGCCCAGAACTACACGGCAGGACCTGGTCAATGACCTGAAGAGAGCTGGGACCACAGTCTCAAAGAAAACCATTAGTAACACACTACGCCGTCATGGATTAAAATCCTGCAGCGCACGCAAGGTCCCCCTGCTCAAGCCAGCGCATGTCCAGGCCCGTCTGAAGTTTGCCAATGACCATCTGGATGATCCAGAGGAGGAATGGGAGAAGGTCATGTGGTCTGATGAGACAAAAATAGAGCTTTTTGGTCTAAACTCCACTCACCGTGTTTGGAGGAAGAAGAAGGATGAGTACAACCCCAAGAACACCATCCCAACCGTGAAGCATGGAGGTGGAAACATCATTCTTTGGGGATGCTTTTCTGCAAAGGGGACAGGACGACTGCACTGTATTGAGGAGAGGATGGATGGGGTCATGTATCGCGAGATCTTGGCCAACAACCTCCTTCCCTCAGTAAGAGCATTGAAGATGGGTCATGGCTGGGTCTTCCAGCATGACAACGACCCAAAACACACAGCCAGGGCAACTAAGGAGTGGCTCCGTAAGAAGCATCTCAAGGTCCTGGAGTGGCCTAGCCAGTCTCCAGACCTGAACCCAATAGAAAATCTTTGGAGGGAGCTGAAAGTCCGTATTGCCCAGCGACAGCCCCGAAACCTGAAGGATCTGGAGATGATCTGTAGGGAGGAGTGGGCCAAAATCCCTGCTGCAGTGTGTGCAAACCTAGTCAAGAACTACAGGAAACGTATGATCTCTGTAATTGCAAACAAAGGTTTCTCTACCAAATATTAAGTTCTGCTTTTCTGATGTATCAAATACTTATGTCATGCAATAAAATGCAAATTAATTACTTAAAAATCATACAATGTGATTTTCTGGATTTTTGTTTTAGATTCCGTCTCTCATAGTTGAAGTGTACCTATGATAAAAATTACAGACCTCTACATGCTTTGTAAGTAGGAAAACCTGCAAAATCGGCAGTGTATCAAATACTTGTTCTCCCCACTGTATACAGACAAAAGAGTCGGCCCGAGTATTGAACCCTGTGGCACCCCCATAGAGATTGCCAGAGGTCCGGACAACAGGCCCTCCGATTTGACACACTGAACTCCATCTGAGATGTAGTTGGTGAACCAGGCGAGGCAGTCATTTGAGAAAAGGCTATTGAGTCTGCCGATAAGAATGCGGTGATTGACAGAGTCGAAAGCATTGGCCAGGTCGATGAAGACTGCAGCACAGTACTGTCTTTTATCTATGGCGGTTATGTTATTTTAGGACCTTGAGCGTGGCTGAGGTATACCCATGACCAGCTTGGAAACCAGATTGCATAGTGGAGAAGGTACGGTGGGATTCGAAATGGTCGGTGATCTGTTTGTTAACTTGGCTTTCAAAGATTTTAGAAAGGCAGGGCAGGATGGATATAGGTCTATAGCAGTTTGGGTCTAGAGTGTCTCCCCCTTCGAAGAGGGGGATGACCGCGGCAGCGTTCCAATCTTTGGGATCTCAGACGATACGCAAGAGAGGTTGAACAGGCTAGTAATAATTTCGGGGGAAAATTTTAGAAAGAGAGGGTTCAGATTGTCTATCCCAGCTGATTTGTAGGGATCCAGATTTTGCAACTCTTTCAGAACATCAGCTGTCTGGATTTGGGTGAAGGAGAAACGGGGGGGGGGGGGGGGGGGGGGGCATGGGCAAGTTGCTGCAGGGGGTGCTGAGCTGTTGGCCGGGGTAAGGTAAGCATGGCCAGCCGTGGAAAAATGCTTATTGAAAAGATCGATTATCGTAGATTAATCAGAGGTGAAAGTGTTTCCTAGCCTCAGTGCAGTGGGCAGCTGAGAGGAGGTGCTCTTATTCTCCATGGACCTTACAGTGTCCCACAACTTTTTGGAATTAGAGCTAAAGGATGCAAATTTCTGCTTGAAAAAGCTAGCCTTAGCTTTCCTAACTGACTGAGTATATTGGTTCCTGACTTCCCTAAAAAGTTGCATATCGCGGGGGCTATTCGATGCTAATGCCGTACGCCACATGATGTTTTTGTGCTGGTCAAGGACAGTCAAGTCTGGGGTGAACCAAGGGCAATATCTGTTCTTAGTTCTACATTTTTTGAATGGGGCATGCTTATTTAAGATGGTGAGTATAGCACTTTTAAAGAGCAAGCAGGCATCCACTACTGACGGGATGAGGTCAATATCCTTCAAGGATACCCTGGCCAGGTCGATTAGAAAGGCCTGCTCGCTGAAGTGTTTTAGGGAGCGTTTGACAGTGATGAGGGTCCTTTGACAGTGGACCCATTGCACACGCAGGCAATGAGGCAATGATCTCTGAGATCCTGGTTGAAGACAGCAGAGGTGTATTTAGAGGGCAAGTTGGTCAGGATGATATCTAAGAGGGTGTCCATTGTTACGGATTTAGAGTTGTACCTGGTAAGTTCCTTGATAATTTGTGTGAAACTAGCTTAGATTGTAGTACGGCCGGGGTGTTAAGCATGTCCCAGCTTAGGTCACCTAACAGTACGAACTTTGAAGATAGACTGGGGGCAATCAATTCACATATGGTGTCCAGGGCACAGCTGGGTGCTGAAGGGTGTCTATAACAAGCGGCAACGGTGAGAGACTTGTTTCTGGAAAAGTGGACTTTTAAAAGTAGACGCTCGAATTGTTTGGGCACAGACCTGGATGGTATAACAGAACTCTGCAGGCTATCTCAGCAGTAGATTGCAACTCCGCCCCCTTTGCCAGTTATATCTTATCAGAAAATGTTATAGTCAGGGATGGAAGTTTCAGGATTTTTGGTTGCCTTCCTAAGCCAGGATTCAGACACAGCTTGGACATCTGGGTTGGCAAAGTGTGCTAAAGCAGTGAATAAAGCAAACTTAGGGAGAAGGCTTCTCATTTTAACATACATGAAACCAAGGCTTTTACGGTTACAGAAGTCAACAAATGAGAGCGCCTGGGGAATGGGAGCGGTGCCGGGGGCTGCAGGGCCTGGGTTAACCTCTACATCACCAGAGGTAGGATAAGGGTACGGGTAAAGGCTATAAGAACTGGTTGTCTAGTGCGTTCGGAACAGAGAGTAAAAGGAGCAGATTTCTTGGTGCGGAAGAATAGATTCAAGGCATAATGTATAGACAAGGGTATGGTTGGATGTGAGTACAGTGGAGGTAAACCTAGGCTTTGAAAGACGATGAGAGATGTTTTGTCTCTAAAGGCACCAGTTAAGCCAGGTGAGGTCACCGCATGTGTGGGGGGTGGAACAAAAGGGCTAGCTAAGGCATATTGAGCAGGACTGGTGGCTCTACAGTGAAATAAGACTATATCACTAACTGAAACAGCAATAGACAAGTGATCATAGGGTGATCATAGGGTCCAGTGAGTCGCAATAGATGAGTCAGGGAGCCAATTCAGTATTCGCTACTACACTAGGCGAGCTGGAGACATGGCGATTCAGACAGCTAGCGGGCCAGGGGTAGCAGATGGGCCCCCAGGGACGTTGTAACGGAAGAGCCTGTTGAAACCACCTCGGACGGTTACGTTGGCAGACCAATCGTGATGGATCGGTGGGGCTCAGTGCCGGTGTAAAGGTTCAGAGGTTGCGGTAGGAATCCGGAGATGTGGTGGAGAAAAAGCAGTCCGATATGCTCTGGGTTGATATCGCGCTGTGCAGACTGGCAGGAATTGACCGGGCTGAGACTGGCTGATGTACGAATTAACAGTGATGACCGCTAGCAGTGGCTAACTGACTACTATTAGCTAGTTAGCTGGCTAGCTGCTGATGGGGGTTCCGGTTCTAAAGTATAAAAAATAGCAGATCCGTACAACATTGGGTGAGGCGGGTTGCAGGAGAGTATGTTAGATGGAAGATGGAGATGGAAATTGAGATTAAAAATATAAAAAATATATACGAAATATATACAAAGAAAATTATATATACACAGGACGGGACAAGACAAAACAGATGTCTGATTGCTAGGCCATCTTGGAAATCCTTAAAATCCTTAAATAATTGTTGCATGTTGCGTTTATATTTTTGATCAGTGTAGCTAACATGATCTAGCTAGCCAACATGCATTGTTTCTGACATGCAACGATCCTGCTTACTTTACATCTGACAGATATTTAGCTACTGTAGCTAGCTAGATAATAATGGTTTATGACAATTGCAGTTAGTTCATTATTTGCGTTTTACACTTAGTTAGCTAGCTAACCAACTAGGCAGTTATTAAAGACACTCACTCTGAAACTTACAATACTTTTCTGACCAAAAAGACATTACTTTAGCCAACCTAGTCCGACTCCCTACCTATTCCCGTCTATAGGTCTCCTTCTAGGTTCAAAACGATATGGCTGTAGTCTAGTGCTTCATTTTCAAAAGAAATCTACTCGCACACTGCCATCTGGTGCAGCCAGGCAGTCAATGGCTCAGCGTTCCAAAAGTATTCACCTGAATCTACGTCAAGCCTGAACAACATTCTATTTCATATTGTCAATAGGGGGGTGCTGTTTTCACTTTGGAAAAAATCGTGCCCAAATTAAACTGCCTCGTACTCTATTCTAGATCGTACAATATGCATGTTATTATTACTATTGGATAGAAAACACTCTCAAGTTTCTAAAACTGTTTGAATTATATCTGTGAGTAAAACAGAACTCATTTTGCAGCAAACTTCCATACAGGAAGTGAAAAATCTGAAAACGATGTTCTGTTCCAGGGCCTGCCTATTCAATTGCCTAATATTTATCGATATGCATGCACTTCATACGCCTTCCACTAGATGTCAACAGGCAGTGGAAGGTGGAATGGGGTGTCTAGCTCGAGCTGAGGTCGAACAAGAGCCTTTGGAGTGGGAGGTCAGGAATTTCCTTTGTCTACCAAGGCGCGAGGCGGAGCTCGACATTGGCTTCTGAAAAGCGTTCGGTATACACGGCTAATATCTCCGGCTCTGTTTTTATTTTATACATATTAGAAAAACATCATAAAGTAGGTTTTTTCAACCGAGTTTCATCAGTATATTCAACGTTTAATGGGACTTTTGGAGTTTTCCGTTCTTTGCGTCGAGAGAAACTGGGAACGTCATCAACATTGGCTAGCATTGTGGCACGAATTCGACAGGAGAAAAGGACATTCTAAAACCAAACAACGATTTATCCTCGACCTAGGACTCCTTGTACAATATTCTGATGGAAGCTCAACAAAAGTAAGAACAATTTCTGATGTTATTTCGTATTTCTGTGGAAAATGTTATTCCTATTCTCTGCCGTTTTGGCGGGCGCTGTCTTGCAATAACGCAGGCTGTTTGTTATGGGAAAGTTATTTTAAAAAATCTAACACAAATCTAATCTTTCCCATACAACAAGTATTTTTATGTAAAGTTTATGATGAGTTCTTTGGTCAGATTAGGTGAGTGTCCAAACTAGCTCCGGACATTCTGGTGAATCGATGCTACATATTCACAATGTATAACCACGGTTTGCAGCTCTAAATATGCACATTTTCGAACAAAACATAAGTGTATTGTATAACCTGATGTTATAAGACTGTCATCTGATGAAGTTGGTCAAGGTTAGTGATTAATTTTATATATTTTGCTGGTTTTTGCGAATGCTATCTATGGGGTGAATAAATGCGGTTGTGTGTTTGGCTATTGTGGTAAGCTAATATAATGCTATATTGTGTTTTCGCTGTAAAACATTTAAAAAATCGGAAATGATGGCTGGATTCACAAGATGTTTATCTTTCATTTGCTGTATTGGACTTGTGATTTCATGATATGTATATGCTATTATTTACTTGTGGCGCTATGCTAGGCTATGCTAGTCAGCTTTTACTGATGAGGATGCTCCCGGATCCGGGATGGGTGTTAAGTAGAGGTTAATGGTGCGTGTGCAGTCCAGAAGTATATCATCAATTATATCTCCAATTTACAATGCCGGATAATTCATACATATATGCACTACTCCTTGTTTCAGGGATTTTAAAATGAAACATGGCTTTTAAGTCATATTTAACTAGTTTGATTGGCAATAATCCTTTGCAATACCTAAACCATGACTTAAAGCACTGACTCAGAACTGATATGATGTGTTTATAATCCAAAAAGGATGATGAATATTTGGTGAGTCACATGTATATTTTGTGATTAACTAATACTAAAATGTATTATTCATAAAACGTAGCCGTATCACTGATCCTGTACGTTTCAGAATGTTGGCGGAATAAAACTTTACTTCATATAAATCCTTGACTGTTGAGATTTATGAGAGCTGTCTGGGTGTCTACTGGGAGTGCAGACTTGACTACCAGATAGTCTTGTAAAATAGATTCCCTTTTCTCACATGCACTCACAGACTGTATCGACTACAGTATATCCATTGAGCAAATAACTGACTACGATCTTGAAAATGTTTGCTGGATAAAATGTATTGGGTTAGTTGCTTACATTGGAGAATAATGTTCAGTAAGTTAACTTAAGCAAGGCCATGCTGAACATCTACAGTTAAAATCGATAGTACAGTAGGTGTCTGATGCAAAGACTGAAGGGTCCCTTGGGCCTAAATTGTTGTAAAATAGATTATAAAAGCCCAAGAAGCAGGGCCTGTAATGGTCGTGTGACGCTGTCCGACATGTCCCTCCATTCTCAACACAAACAGTAGGCTACTAACTGTTTTGCTACACGTATTTAAATACTGTCTAACTCTACTTTCCCTAGTCCCTTCAAACATTGCGTTTTGTTGAATAAAAGTACGAACACCAGAAAATACTTAACTTGGTTGCAAAATAATAAACTTACTTGGTTAATACTACAATCATTTGACTCCAGTAAGTGTGCTAACTGGCAGAACTCTAACAAAATGTTCCCTCAAAACTCAGAACTCTGCCAGTTAGCCCACTCAGATGAGCGAGTTTATAGGGGGTTTTCCATGTATTTGTTAGAGGCACTTTATACTGTAATCAAATTATTATTATAAGTTAGTTAACTTTTTTGCAACCAAGTTAAGTATGTTCTGTCAACCATTTCCATCATTTTTCCTAATCTATATAAATAAACTGTTGATCCAGTCTTATCACTTACACAGTTAAATAATTGTATTACCTATTTTTGCACCTGAACCTGTTCCAAGCCTAACTAAATAGGCTGCCAGATCCTGTATTCAGAGTTCAGATTTTAGTCTCCTCTCTCCCGCTCTCCCTCTCTGTCTGCCTCTCTCTCTCCTATTTGTCTGTCTGTCCCTCGGTCTTCCCCCTCCATCTCTCCCCCTCTCTCTCCCTGTGCTTCCTTTCCTTCACAGTCTGCATACCAGAGTCATCCTCTTCTCTCTCCCTGTGCTTCCTTCCCTTCACAGTCTGCATACCAGAGTCATTCGCCTCTCCGCGGGCTACATTAAATAGTCAAATGGGGCACCGCCAGACATAAGCTATTGATGTGGTTCCAGAGTGGTCACAGGTAGAGGTGCTGTGTGGTCAGAGCCTGGGACTCATTACTTATACTCTCTGTCATCTCTCTCCTCTGGGCCCAGACTGATTGCTATTATTCCCTGCGCTCTGATCCTTCCTGGTGATGAGCGTGATATCGAAGTCTGCTGTGGCCTGTGTCTGTCTGTCTTATGGAGTGGCTCTGATCGGATCCTGATCCTCCATTCATAGAGACTAGAGACTCACTGTACGGTAAGCCCATATCCCTTCACATCCTTTCCCTGGCTCCTCATTAACCATATATACAGACCTGTCCAAGGACTGACTCCTCTTCAATTCTCTATCTCTCTCTCTCTCTCTCTCTCTCTAATCAAGTGAAGGATTGAAGCAGACACCTAAAATAAACTGTTAGAAAGAAGTAACATATATACAGAGTGACTGACAGGTAGGTCGTAGAGATAGGGGTGGTTTCATTAAGTACTGGTACATGTAGTAGGGGATGATTCATGCTGTTGCTTTGTGGTTCAGGGGTGATTACTCTTGTTTCTTGTTTCCTCTACTACCTGATGTTTCATATGTGTTTTCATATCGTCTATTCCTTTTACAGACTGGACCTGTGGGGTTATGAGGTTACATATAAGCACTGGTTGTCATACCCTGGAGATCTGATTGTTGTGGAGTCTCAATCCTGTTATGACGCACTATGGGAGTCTAACACACAGACGTACACACGCACACCGACATACATACATGCCATGTCAGACACAAACATGCACGCACACACAAACATGCACGCACGCACACTCTCAGACACACAGAAATACACACAGACATACACACAGACATACACACAGACATACACACAGGCATAAACACAGACATACACACAGGCAAACACACAGGCAAACACACTCTTAATCTGAGCTGAGGTCTCCAGGTATCTCAGTATTCTAAGCCCTCTCTCTCAGTTGAGATATTTCATTTTCAAAACCTGAAGTCACATCTCAGGCCTCACTATGGGTTCCTGGTCCATGGCCCCATAGTCCGCCCTCTTCCCCCGTTGCAGTCACTCTGTATTCAGAAACGAACACAACCAGAGTTGGGACGGATAGTTTTTTTCAGGCTTCAGTTTTGATTGAGGAGGAGAGGAGAGGAAAGGGGAGAAGAGAAGAAAAAAACAAAAAAGAGTGTCTAATCTACCTGTCTGATTGAGACCACCAGGTCACTCTCTGGTCTGGTTGATGTGTCATTAGAATAATTCCTACAGAGAAACACAGTCATGCTAATTTCTACCGCCGTTTCATTCGAGGCTACAGCCTGGCGGCCCCCCTCTCTGCACTCACCTCTCCCAAGGTACCGTTCACATGGTCTCCAGCAGCGGTCAAGGCTTTTGGGGATCTAAAGCAGCAATTTCCTACTGCTCCCATCCTAACCAGACTCGTCAGTTTGTTGTTGAGGTCGACGCTTCCGACGTCAGAGTAGGGGTCGTCCTTTCCGCGATCCGTCCAGGACCAAAAGCTTCATCCCTGTGCCTTCATGTCCCTTCGTCTCAACCCTGCGGATAGGAACTATGACATTGGGAACCGGGAACTCCTAACGGTTAAGATGGCGCTGGAGGAGTGGAGGCACTGGCTGGAAGGAGCAGAACATCCATTTTTGGTATGGACGGACCATAAGAATTTAGAATACCTCCGCACTGCTATGCGCCTCAACCCAAGGCAAGCTCGTTGAGCCCTGTTATTTACAAGGTTCAATTTCACCATCTCCTACCGCCCAGGATCCAAAATCTTGAAGCCGGATGCTCTCTCCCGTCTGTATGTACGTTCCTGATTCCTGATTCGGCCTGGCCTCCTCCAGGCTTACCTGTCATCCTGGGGCTCGTTGTACCCTGGCTTTCCTCCAAAAACGCTTCTGGTGGCCCACCATGGCTCCTGATGTCTCGGCCTTCGTCGCCGCATGCATGGTGTGTGCTCAAAGCAAGACTCCGCGGCAAGCTCCGTCTGTCCTCCTTCAGCCACTCCCTGTCCCTCATCGCCCCTGGTCCCATATTTCCCTGGATTTTGTCACTGGGCTTCCCCCGTCAGATGGTAACAACACCATTCTGACGGTGGTGTATAGGTTTTCCAAAGCCGCCCATTTCATCCCTCTTCCCAAGTTACCTTCAGCCAAGGAGACGGCCCAGCTCATGGTGCAGCACGTCTTCCGAATCCATGGACTCCCGGTCGACATAGTCTCGGATCGGGGTCCTCAGTTTTCGTCCCGATTCTGGAAGGTGTTCTACATCCTTATCGGGTCGTCGGCCAGTCTGTTCTCCGGGGTTCATCCTCAATCCAACGGCCAGTCGGAGCGAGCCAATCAAGACATGGAGACGACACTTTGATATCTCGTTGCTAGTACCCCACCACCTGGAGCCAGCAACTGGTCTGGATGGAATATGCTAGGAACACTCTACCCTGCTCGGCTACTGGACTCTTCACCTTCGAATGCTCCATTAGGTATCAGCCTCCGCTATTCCCAGAGCAAGCAGTTGAGGTCAACATATCCTCAGCCCAGGACTCCCCATTTCTAGAGTCCTTAGTCCCACTGCTGTTCGCCTGCTGTTACCCCGTACCCTCTGTGTTCACTCTACTTTTCATGTGTCCAAGATTAAGCCCTTGTCTCACAGTCCTTTGTCTTCTGTTTCTAGGCCCATCCTTCCCCCACGTGTCATCTACGGTCAGCCAGCGTAAACGGTGAGACGCCTCTTGAGGGTTCGACCACGGAGCAGGGGTTTCCCGTACCTGGTTGACTGGGAGAGGTGCTGGGGTTCCGCTAAAGACATCCTGGACCCGGCCCTCATCACCGACTTTCACAGCCAGCACCCCGGTCAGCCAGATGGCGCCCCTAGAGGGGGGGGGGGGGGGGGTACTGTCACCCGTTTTCCCCATTAGTCCCTGGGTATTTATTCCGGTGTTCCCTGTTTGTCTGTTGCCAGTTCGTCTTGTCTTGTCAAGTCAACCAGGGTGTTTTTCCGTGCTCCTGCTTTTTATTATCTCTCTTTTGCTAGTCCTCCCGGTTTTGACCCTTGCCTACCTTGACTCTGAACCTGCCTGCCTGACCATACTGCCTGCCCTGACCTCGAGCCTGCCTGCCACTCTGTACCTCTTGGACTCTGACCTTGTTTATGATATTTTGCCTGTCCACGACCATTCTCTTGCCTGCCCCTTTGATTATAATAAATATCAGAGACTCGAAGCATCTGCCTCCCGTGTCTGCATTGAGATACCATGACGAATGCCAAAGTGTTTTCCAATAAACCTCTGCCTTACATTTCTATCACTTCTGTAGCCATTAACACACTCATTAATCATGATATACACATCAGGGGACCCTAGTACAGAGAGGCAATTCAGCTTTACTATCTCCTCACAGCCATAACAGAGTCCCAAATGGCACCCTATTCCCTACATGGTGCACTACTTTTGACCAGGGCCCATAGTGGGGCAAAGTGTTTAAAGTAGTGCACTATGTAGGGAATAGGGTGCCATTTGGGACACATTCAATATTTCACTCCTCTAACAACTGATTAGGTCCACATGCCTGTAGAGAGCAGACAGAACAGAACATTCATAGACATTCATATCATACCGCCTTTCGGTATCACACCGGTACGATTATATCGCCAGTATAGTGGAGAAGTATAGAAATATGAACAGATACATGTCAGAAATATGTGAGGTGAATAGAAAATAGCTTTTGTATGGCAATATCTGTATTTTCCAAAAAGGACTGGGTTTGTATGGAGGAAGAATGTTTTCCTGCACTTACATTTCTAGGGTTAGATTGTGTATCCCTTTCCTGCAGTCAAATTACCTAGTGGTCTCATGGGTGGAATGGTATTCATATTTCTCCTAATTAATAAACATAAAAAATAAAATGTTTGGGAAAATCCGGTGTTTCTATGTCAAACAGTTTTGTTATATTTCAGTCTTCTGTGATGTACTGTATATAAAGAGTAATATTGGGATGCAAACTCAAAATGGAATGCATTTCAACTCTATATCTGACATGTACAGGTGTCTTCTTTTTGTTGATCCCATAACCATGTGTGTGAGGTGTATACTTTTGTTTCAAAGTATATTTGTTTACGACTACCAACAAACACTCTGTGTGACACTGATTTAGCCCACTGCAGTAATTAAAGTTTTTAATAGAGAAACACGATGCTACATGGTAGAACTAAACTTCTGTTTGATTGTCTTGTACCTACTTTGGCTTGACCTGATAAAAACAAATCTTCCTATATCTCCTAACTACCATTGTTCAGTCTTACCCACTGTCCCAACTCTCTTTATCACATTCAATCAGAATTTTTCTGATGATAGTCTTTGGTTTTACTCCAAAAGCCCACAGCTGGGGCGATGGAATACTAATCTGGTAAATGTGTGGTGTTTCGTGGTATTGTAACGGCTTTCGTCGGTGGAAGGAGAGGACCAAAGCGCAGCGTGATTAGTGTTCATCTTAATTTAATAATAATCAACAAACAGAACACTTCAAATACAAAACAACAAAAGTGAAAACGGAAACAGTTATATCTGGTGCAGACACACAAAGACTGAAGACAACCACCCACAAAACCCAACAGAAAACAGGCTACCTAAATATGGTTCCCAATCAGGGACAACGATTGACAGCTGCCTCTGATTGAGAACCATATCAGGCCAAACACAGAAAACCAACACAGAAATAGAAAACATAGATTACCCACCCAACTCATGCCCTGACCACACTAAAACAAATAAAATACAAAAGAACTATGGTCAGAACATGACAGGTATTTTGTTTTACAAAGCTTGGAACAGACTTACATATACAGAGTAATGAAGTGCCCAGGATATCTCACTGAGAACTGTGTCTAAAATAATCATCTTCAATCTCAGACTGGACTTAATGACTTAATCTCCTGAAATATCTCCTGAAATATCCTAGTCCATCTCAATAGTCCCTCTTGAAGGTGTCTGATCATTCTGTAACAGTTTGAAAGGTGGATATTATGAATGACTCGAACAAATCTCTTTTGGTATCACTTAACCAGTGCATAACATTGAGTTCTGTAAAAACATTGCACTGCCTTACTGCCAAACATTGCCTTCTGCCAAAACAGTCTTTGCAATATTACTGCTATTTGACGAGGGAAGGACAGCTTTTAATATCACAGTTCTGGCATGCATATTAATTCATTAATAGTTAGATATCAATAATGAATACAGTGCTTTTCATATTCATATCCATCTGTACGAAACAGGTACAACAGTGGTCTTTTTTTCACCAGAAACAGCTTTGTCATGGCTCCAAAATCACCACGTATATTTTCCCTGTGTCATCATGGCTACGTTTAGAAAGCCAGCCCAAATCCTCAACTTTTCCCCCCCCTAATTGGTCTGTTAAGATGTGATGTGATTGGTCAAAAGACCAATTAGTGGAAATTACATCAGAATTGGGCTGTCTGTGTGAAAGCAGCCCATCGATAAAAGACAGTACTGTGCAGCCGTCTTCATCGACCTGGCCAAGGCTTTCGACTCTGTCAATCACCATATTCTTATCGGCAGACTCAGTAGCCTCGGTTTTTCTGATGACTGCCTTGCCTGGTTCACCAACTACTTTGCAGACAGAGTTCAGTGTGTCAAATCGGAGGGCATGTTGTCCGGTCCTCTGGAAGTCTCTATGGGGGTACCACAGGGTTCAATTCTCGGGCCGACTCTTTTCTCTGTATATATCAATGATGTTGCTCTTGCTGCGGGCAATTCCCTGATCCACCTCTACGCAGACGACACCATTCTGTATACTTCTGGCCCTTCCTTGGACACTGTGCTATCTAACCTCCAAACGAGCTTCAATGCCATACAACACTCCTTCCGTGGCCGCCAACTGCTCTTAAACTCTAGTGAAACCAAATGCATGCTTTTCAACCGTTCGCATCACCACCCTGGACGGTTCCGACCTAGAATATGTGGACATCTATAAATACCTAGGTGTCTGGCTAGACTGTAAACTCTCCTTCCAGACTCATATTAAACATCTCCAATCCAAAAGCAAATCAAGAATCGGCTTTCTATTTCGCAACAAAGCCTCCTTCACTCACGCCGCCAAACTCACCCTAGTAAAACTGACTATCCTACCGATCCTCGACTTCGGTGATCATCTACAAAATAGCTTCCAATACTCTACTCAGCAAACTAGATGCAGTTTATCATAGTGCCATCCGTTTTGTTACTAAAACACCTTATACCACCCACCACTGCGACCTGTATGCTCTAGTCGGCTGACCCTCGCTACATATTCGCCGCCAGACCCACTGGCTCCAGGTCATCTATAAGTCCATGCTAGGTAAAGCTCCTCCTTATCTCAGTTCACTGGTCACGATAACAACACCCACCCGTAGCACGCGCTCCAGCAGGTATATCTCACTGATCATCCCAAAAGCCAACACCTCATTTGGCCGCCTTTCCTTCCAGTTCTCTGCTGCCTGTGACTGGAACGAATTGCAAAAATCGCTGAAGTTGGAGACTTTTATTTCCTTCACCAACTTTAAACATCTGCTATCTGAGCAGCTAACCGATCGCTGCAGCTGTACATAGTCCATCTGTAAACAGCCCACCCAATTTACCTACCTCATTCCCATACTGTTTTTATTTATTTACTTTTCTGCTCTTTTGCACACCAGTATCTTTACTTGCACATGATCATCTGATAATTTATCACTCCAGTGTTAATCTGCTAAATTGTAATTATTCGCTCCTATGGCCTATTTATTGCCTACCTCATGCCTTTTGCACACAATGTATATAGACTCATTTTGTTTTTTTCCTACTGTGTTATTGACTTGTTTATTGTTTACTCCATGTGTAACTCTGTGTTGTTGTCTGTTCACACTGCTATGCTTTATCTTGGCCAGGTCGCAGTTGTAAATGAGAACTTGTTCTCAACTAGCCTACCTGGTTAAATAAAGGTGAAATAAATAAAAAATAAAAATGTCTGTTATATCTGTCTTGGGATGTCAATTAGAAAACAGATTTAACATCCATTAGGCAGGAAATATGCCATGACAAAAAGTGTTATGGCACATCGTATTACTGTTGTCACTACCGCTGTATAGCTGATGAGAGTGTCTTGTTAATGGGTTCATCTGCAGTTCGAACAATAACAAAGCTGTCACTCGCAACTGAACGGGTAAAAAGCTGAGAGATGGGGCTGGATTCATGTAACCACTCTCTAATTCAGAGCAGAGCTATGGATGCATGGACTGACCATCCATGATATCAAAATTATAGTTGTAACCATCTTCTGAGGCTATACAGTGTTAGTTCACAATTACATTGTTTACAAACAATGGAGTAAAACAAGCTGATATTTGGGGTTCTGATGGGGTATGTCAGTTGAACTAAGCTCATGAAGCATTTACCAGGTACATTCTTCAAGAATCAATGGGCAATTTATGATTGCCGCTTTAAGTGTATTCTAATTGTATTGTCTATGAGGTCGACAGGAGTGGTTGCAGAGGTTCAAAAGGTTGTTCAGTTCAGAGCCTCCGGTGGTTTTGCAGCAGAAGTTTTGGTGACCATGGACCTGACCAGGAAACACTCTGGGTCCTACTTGTGTGGGGGAAAAAAGTGTGTTGACTGCACTTTGATTATGGATCGTCATGTTCTTGCATATCTGCCTTAAGATTTGTTGGGAGAGTTGACTGTCTGAAGAGGACCCGCCCCAGAATTATTTTTTGCCCATATTGAAGTTGCCAAAGGAGTCCATCATTGAAACCAGACCACAGTCACTGTTGCCTAGGTTTGGGTTTTAAAGACTATGCCCAGTGTGACACCCTTTGGCCTGGCCATGCTCCCTGCACAGGAATTTACAGAGGTGGCAGGTAGCCTAGTGGTTAGAGCATTGGGCCAGTAACCGAAAGGTTGCTAGATTGATTTCAGGTGTTTTTGTCCAGGGCTACAACATAAATGTGTGCTGTTGTGGATACTGGAGGACTGGCGTTGGTCTGTTGGGGATACTGGAAGACAGGAGTTGGTCTGTTGGGGATACTGGAGGACTGGAGTTGGTCTGTTGGGGATACTGGAGGACTGGAGTTGGTCTGTTGGGGATACTGGAGGACAGGAGTTGGTCTGTTGGGGATACTGGAGGACAGGAGTTGGTCTGTTGGGGGTACTGGAGGACTGGAGTTGGTCTGTTGGGGATACTGGAGGACTGGAGTTGGTTTGTTGGGGATACTGAAGGACTGGTGTTGGTCTGTTGGGGGTGCTGGAGGACTGGAGATGGTCTGTTGGGGATACTGGAGGACTGGAGTTGGTCTGTTGGGGGTACTGGAGGACTGGAGTTGGTCTGTTGAGGGTACTGGAGGACTGGAGTTAGTCTGTTGGGGGACTGGAGTTGGTCTGTTGGGGGTACAGGAGGACTGGAGTTAGTCTGTTGGGGGTACTGGAGGACTGGAGTTCGTCTGTTGAGGGTACAGGAGGACTGGAGTTAGTCTGTTGGGGGTACTGGAGGACTGGAGTTGGTCTGTTGGGGGTACTGGAGGACTGGAGTTGGTCTGTTGGGGGTACAGGAGGACTGGAGTTGGTCTGTTGGGGGTACTGGAGGACTGGAGTTGGTCTGTTGAGGGTACTGGAGGACTGGAGTTAGTCTGTTGGGGGACTGGAGTTGGTCTGTTGGGGGTACAGGAGGACTGGAGTTGGTCTGTTGGGGGTATTGGAGGACTGGAGATGGTCTGTTGGGGATACTGGAGGACTGGAGTTGGTCTGTTGGGGGTACAGGAGGACTGGAGTTAGTCTGTTGGGGGTGCTGGAGGACTGGAGTTGGTCTGTTGAGGGTACTGGAGGACTGGAGTTGGTCTGTTGGGGGTACTGGAGGACTGGAGTTGGTCTGTTGGGGGTACTGGAGGACTGGAGTTGGTCTGTTGGGGGTACTGGAGGACTGGAGTTAGTCTGTTGGGGATACTGGAGGACAGGAGTTTGTCTGTTGAGGGTACTGGAGGACTGGAGTTGGTCTGTTGGGGGTACTGGAGGACTGGAGTTAGTCTGTTGGGGGTACTGGAGGACAGGAGTTTGTCTGTTGAGGGTACTGGAGGACTGGAGTTGGTCTGTTGGGGGTACTGGAGGACTGGAGTTAGTCTGTTGGGGGTACTGGAGGACAGGAGTTAGTCTGTTGGGGGACTGGAGTTGGGAAACACTGCTATAGGGATTAGGCTGTCATTTGGGACACACTTAGATGGACAGTTAACACTTTATAATTCAGGACCCATCGCCACTGCTTGCTAATGACTTCAGCACTCAGATTTGACAGCGGGTGTGACAGTTCAACTCTCTTCCCTTGCTAATTTACCAAATGCACACACATTTATCTCTCGCACACACCCACACACACGCACGCACGCACGCACGCACGCACGCACGCACGCACGCACGCACGCACGCACGCACGCACGCACGCACGCACGCACGCACACACACACACACACACACACACACACACACACACACACACACACACACACACACACACACACACACACACACACCAACAAAACCCACTTCAATGTGTTTAAACAAATTATTCTCATTCTATCACTCGCCTCGCTCCTGACAGATGGAGCAAAGCTTTATCCCCACTCTAAATGGATTCCATTTTCTCATTACTTAACAGCAATGCTTTTCCTGCACGCATGCTAAAAGCTTGATCTTTAGCAAATAATGAGCTTTCTAACCTTTGCCTGTCGACTCTGTCAGGTCCCAGTACATTAAACAATCTGAGTGTGAGCCACATGGTGAGGCTGACAAGACGAGAGCTCACGCTCGTCCTGTCACACTGTTTACAAATCCTCATCGGCATGTCAGGCCTCTATGGCAGGCCATGCCAAGCAGGAGACAAGCGACAGGGAGAAGGAAAAGGACAGAGAGAAAACAGGGAGAGGAGAGAGAAAACAGAGAGAGGAGTAAATTGGCCTCACATGATTTTGCCCACTTATGTTGACACTGTACTTTGAAGTCTAATGTGTGTGTTGTCAACATACAGTATATCACTGGGTATAAATGCCTTTTATGTACTCTACATTTTCCCATATGTACATGTACAGCCTTTACTGTTCTCACTACAGTCATGGTTTATTGATTTGTAATCCATTGGCAAGTCATAGACAGAGTTTTGCAAGTTTCTTAATGTAAATGAGATGGTACTGTATGTAATTTGCTTCAATATATAAAAATAATGCATAAACAGACCGCAGTCACCGCAGAGCAGAATGAGTCCACCTGCATCCTCGCTTACTAATAAATCATATATACTATAAGCCTATATGAGGTAGAATCCGACTACGTTGAGAGAGAGAAGCTTCAGAGAGGAGAACACCCTCCTGGTGCTTCGCGCTCCCTTTCATCCATACAAAATGAAATATAGAACTGGGGAATGTTTTCAGCAGAGAGAGAGAGAGCAGGAAAGGGAAAGAGAGAGAGTGGTTGGGAAAGAGCGAGAGAAAGAGAGGGGGGGAAAGAGGGGAGAAAGAGAGGGGGGAAAGAGCGAAAGAAAGAGAGGGGGGAAAGAGGGGAGAAGAGAAGATGAGGGTATAGTCCCTCCCGTTCATTTCTTTTAAAAGCTTTCTCTTATGCTCTTTTCCTGCTCTCCCTCTCTTCCTGTGATAGTGCATTTAACATGGCTTCAGGAGAACAAAAGGCCCCAGTTGCAGAGCCCAGACTTTGATCTCCGGCAGCCGCTGGACACCGTGGCGTTCCGCTTGAACTGTGTGTTGCGTCAGTTCATCTCCAAGGAAACCTGCACGGGAGAAATCACTGTTTATCAGACAGCGGGGCTGTCGGCTACATAGGGTTTAACTTTCAAATTGGAACCTCCGTACTGCCAACTCTGTGAATTAACCTGCCTTTGCTTCTTATTCTCCATGTCCTCAGGTTGCTTCTCTCACCGGATTGAAAACGTTGTCTGAAACGCCCCCCCCCCCTCCCCCCTGCCCTTTGCCGCCACCGTCTGGTGCCGCCAAGGTCCAATGGTCAAACTACGCTCCATGTCCAATCAGAACCATCACCAATTGCTGATTGGTTGAGGGTAGTGGTGCTCGCATGAGGCCTTTTGATGAACATTTCAGCAGGAAAATCAATGTGGATGCCGGGGCCAGGAAAAGGACAAGGACATGCTGGGAGACATCAGAACATTCTAAGCTTTTCTAAGAATACCAACCACAGACATGACTGGGTCATACTTTTCACTTTGAAAGTGTAGCATCTGTGTCCAACAAAGTTTGTGTCTGTGAGTGTTTGGTTAGTTTCCACCATTTTTCGAAATGTCCGTTACGAGATGTGACCAACCGTTCCCCCTCCCCCCGAATTTTTTTGCAAATTTAGAGATAAGGTAATAGCTTCGGTAATAATTTGAGTTGCCTTTACAGTATGATGTAATTACTATAGTAACAGCATTGTTATTATATAGTACTTTAGGCATAAAGTAGTAGAGTATTGGCCTTTCTATTGTGAGTGAGAGTCTTTAGCAAAGGATGTGTGATTGTGCACCAATGGAACGTGCACTGCCCAGTCCCTCTCCTGACTAACACCACCAGCCTGGCCCTCTTAGCCTCAAAGCGTTCCACAGGAATGCTGGCCCATGTTGACTCCAATGCTTCCCACAGTTGTTTCAAATTGGCTGGATGTCCTTTGGGTGGTGGACTATCCTTGATACACACAGGAAACTGTTGAGCGTGAAAAACACAGCAGCGTTGCAGTTCTTGACCGTTCTTAAATATTTTATCTTATCCATTCACCTTCTGAATGGCTCACAAACACAATCCATGTCTCAATTGTCTGAAGGCTTAAAAATCCTTCTTTAACCTGACTCCTCCCCTTCATCTACACTGATTGAAGTGGATTTAACAAGTGACATCAATAAGGGGTCATAGCTTTCACCTGGATTCACCTGGTCATTCTATGTAATGGAAAGAGCAAGTGTCCTTAATGTTTTGTACACTCAGTGTATGTACATTTTAGCCATTTAGCAGACAATCTTATCCAAAACAACTTACAGTTAGTGCATTCAAGGTAGCTACAAGAAACAACAACATATCAAAGTAAAATAAAATGTTATTTGTCATATGCTTTGTAAGCAACAGGTGTAGACTAACAGTGAATCCTTACTTATGTGGCCCTTCCCAACAATGCAGAGAGAAAGAAAATAGAGAAATAATAGAAAAGTAAAACACGTAATAATAAAAGTTATAATAAATACACAATGAGTAACAATAACTTGGCTATAAACACAGGGTACCAGTACCTAGTCGATGTGCAGGGGTACAAGGTAACTGAGGTAGATATGCACATATATATAGGAATAAAGTGCTAGATAATAAACAGTAGTAGCAGCATATGTGATGAGCCAAAAAAGTTAGTGCAAAATGGGTCATGCAGATAGGCTAACTCTTCAACTAACTATATAGCAGTCTTTTTGTTTTGCTGTTCAGGGTCTCGTTGGTTCCAGACTTGGTGCATCGGTACTGCTTGTCGTGCGGTAGAAGAGAGAAATCAGCTATCAGCTATTTTTTGGGGCTAAATTCTGGTAACTTTCCCAGACTTCCCTATGTTTTCTAGAAATCCCGGTTGTAAGATTCCCGTAATAAGAAGGGAATAAGCAGGAAATCCAGGATCCTCCAACCAGGATATCCGGAAAACATGGGAATTTTGGGAAAGATGCCAGAGTTTTGCAACCCTAGTTGAAATGCATTCTCTGTAAGGCATCGAACACTCTTTTTATTCCATCAGTGTAGAGCTGGCTCTGTGTTCATTTGTGGATTTGTGCTTTGTAGTGTCCTGCTGACAAATATCATCTAGACACTCTGTCATCTGTTTTCTTTCACTTCAACAATAGCCATCCACTGCACCCTGGCTTAAGTGGATTTCTGCCTTTTTCAGCGCAGACTTGATTTCCTTCTGGGGAAAAAAACCTATATGGAAAATCTTTACAAAAAAATCAAATTGAATAAATTGGTTGTTATTTTACGCTGTATAGTGCATCAGGCAGCTTAGGCTCTCCATGCCTGAGAGAGAGTCTGAAGACGGTAGGGTAGTTGCTCTGACTGCCTGCCTTTGTAGCTCTGATGCTAAATTGACTTCATATGCCTCTGAAATCACTGAGAGAATGATTGATGAGCTTGGCCATTGTACAAAAAGAAATATAAATTATTTTTTCATATTTTTTCAAAATTAAAGCAATCCTGTGTTTGTGGCCCTGGGGACCGCTGCTTACGTGTTTCTGATCTAACATCAGGGAGGAGAGGGAGGACAGATGACTTCGGACTGTTGGGGTGAACGAAATGAAGGAAACTCTCAGGTGCACATTGAGCAGACCGACTGTAGCCATAGAAACAGCAAAAAAAAATATATATATTTGTCCCCAAAGCGGCTGGCCAAGTCTACCCTTCAACATGTTTGAAAGGGACCAATGAGAGGCAGAATACTTCTTCACTCCACAGCAGATGGTGATACAATTGTAATCTTGCCTTTATGCACATAGCGCCCCTGAGGATGAAGTAAGGAATAAGAAGCTTGGGTACCCTTCCATAAATGCATCATAGGTTGCCTCTAGTGCTAGTGAGAAGAGCAAGATGACAGGGGCGCTAGAGTGTCTATCATTATTACCATAAGTGCATCATGGGAAGCTCTTAACGAGGAGGTCAAGCAAGAGAGAGAACTAACCCAACATTATTACCATCAATGCGTCATTGGTAACTAGCAAGCGAGGAGGGCGAGATTGAGAAACTTCCCTCAGGACAGAGGCGCTAGAGTCTCCTTTCCTCAAATGAACTCTGCGTCAAGTGGAATCCCACCAGGTAGAGGAATAGGAGTCCTGTAGTGCGGTGACACAAGATAAAACAGAGAAATGAACAAGCGGGGACAGAAGGCTCTTTAATCAGAGCAGGAAAGGAGACGAGAGGAGAGAGGAAAGGAAAGAGGAGAGGAAGGGAGAGTCATTCATAGAGTCATTCACTCTTCCGTATTAACAGTCAGTCGCCGCACAGTGCCGACAGCCCTGCTGCACCCCGGCCCCCACCTCCCCCTGTGAGAGCATGACAACACGTCTACTAAAAGGCCTAGTAAAGTGAGCTGGTGCATAACAATACACACAGTGGCCCCCTGGAGAGGAGACTGCACTGCTACTTTTTATGTGTTTGCGTTAACAGAAGAAAAAGTGAGACTAGATGTAAAAGGACATTGTTAGAGGTCTTAACATAGAGCTGTACTCAGCATTCAGTGTTAACATCAAGGGGCTGAGTTTCAAGTAAACTTTACATTCATTGCTCTTATACTCTGTTACCAAGTAATGGTATTTACAATGTGTTACCCTTTTATTTAACAATGATGGTTTGTATCTCATAGAGACTTCTTCCATCCATCTACAGAGGATCTGGATGTATCAGACAGTTGTGACTTTCCTCTTTCAGTAGCTTCTCAAGGTCACCCAGTAGACTGTCAACACAACAAAGCAAGTTGCAGAGTTGTCAGAACCAGGGGTGTGTGCATTGAGATGTGACTGAGACTGCCTCCAGTGTGAACACATACCAGGACTACCAGGACTTCTCTATCCACCTACTCTTTGGTCGGGTCGGGGGCATATTGCCACTCATGTGTACTATAGCTCCTATCACAAAATAGAGGTGTCTATTTATAAGCAGGAAGTTGTGGACCATAGAATGTAATGTATTCCAATGCAGCAGGGGTTCATCCATTGTTTGTTAGTTTTTATCTGCCAGTATGAACTCTAGATATGCTTTACATTTGTGTCTTTCTTCTCATTGTCATTGCTAGCAGCTGAAGGGATACACCAAACTTAAACAAACAGTAGTTTCGAAAAATCTGACGTTGAACGCAATGAGAGACAACACCATGAAGAATGTGTAACCTGTTGGTGTGAGTGGGAACGTAAGATACTTTGGAAAAAGTACTATTTCAAGCAAAGAGCTCGTGACATGCTGGTTGTTTGCAGACATGTAAAATATTCTAAACAATAATTAAACTCAAATCCTCTCTGTTTAAAAATAGTATTTGGGGAGTGTAAGTCAGTGTGTGATATTGCAATTCCCTTCACCTTATATTCACCATGTATTTATTAGATATTTACATAATATCCTAACCCTATACGCATTAGTCCATAATATATTTACAATATACACTGAGTGTACAAAACATTAGAAACAACTTCCTAATATTGAGTGGCCCCCCTTTTGCCCTCCGAACAGCCTCAATTCGTCAGGGTATGGACTCTACAAGGCATTGCACAGGGATGCTGGACAATGTTGACTCCAATGCTTCCCGCTGTTGTGTCAAGTTAGCTGGAAGTCCTTTGGGTGGTGGACCATTCTTGACACACATGAAACTATTGAGTATGAAAAACTCAGCAGAATTGCAGTTCTTGATACATTCAGACTGGTGCGCCTGGCACCTACTACCATACCCAGTTCAAAGGCACTTAAATATTTTGTCTTGCCCATTCACCGTTTGAATGGCGAACATACACAAACCATGTCTCATTTGTCTCAAGGCTTAAAAATCCTTCTTTAACCTGTCTCCTCCCCTTCATCTTTGGACTATATTATGGACTAGTGCGCATTTCTGATTGAAGTGGATTTAACAAGTGACATCAATAAGGGATCATAGCTTTCACCTGGATTCACCTGGTCAGTCTGTGTTATGGAAAGAGCAGCTGTTCTTAATATTTTGTACACCTCAGTGTATACCAATTTATATATTCACCATATACTCACCATATATTCACCATTCCTACTCAGTATTACCTCCTCCCTTTCCAAAATCTGCCGCTGGCATCTGCCTAACAGGCTGCATCCACAGATCCTATTTTATTGATCACAACCTTGTGATTACTGTTACAATACACAAACCATCTCTTCTGGCCCACGTACTGTGCTCTCATCCACAGATAATGGGATAATTGATATGTCTGTTGTGGAAAATGAATGCATAAAGACTGACAGCTTCTATTTAGCAGTTCGTCACGCACATGGGCCATGATTAGGCTTTTCATTAGCACACGGTATCCTATTCCCCCCATATTGGCAACAGCATAGGCAACAAGAGAAGACATCCACTAATTGGAATGTCTGGGCTGTTTGTCAGATGTCTCTTTCCATTGGTACACAACCTCAATCAACCAATCAGCACGTAACGATGAGAAGGAAGATTTCCCTCCTCTGCAGAAAGATCCTACACAGTCTCCAATGAAATGGTTGCACTCCTATGTATGAAGGGTTTTTTCTCAAGGAAATACACTAAATGATCAAAAGTATGCGGACACCTGCTCATCGAACATCTCATTCCAAGCTCAGGGGCATTAATACGGAGTTGGTCCCGCCTTTGCTGCTATAACAGACTTTCCACTAGATGTTGCAACATTGCTGCGGGGACTTGCTTCCATTAAGCAACAAGAGCATTTGTGAGGTCAGGCGTTCGAATTCATCCCAAAGGTGTTCAATGGGGTTGAGGTCAGGGCTCTGTGCAGGCCAGTCAAGTTCTTCCACATCAATCTCTTCAAATAATTTCTGTATGGACCACGCTTTGTGCACGGGGGCATTGTCTTGCTGAAACAGGAAAGGGCCTTCCCCAAACTGTTGCCACAAAGTTGGAAGCACAGAATCGTCTAGAATGTAATTGTATGCTGTAGCATTAACATTTCCCTTCCCTGGAACTAAGGGGCCTAGCTCAAACTGTGAATAACAGCCCAAGACCATCATTCCTCTTCCACCAAACTTTATAGTTGGCATTATGCATTGGGGCAGTTAGTGTTCTCCTGGCAGACCCAGATTCGTCACTCCAGAGAACGGGTTTCCACTGCTTCAGAGTCCAATGGCAACGAGTTATACACCACTCCAGCCGAAGCTTGGCATTGCGCATGGTGATCTTAGGCTTGTGTGCGGCTGCTCGGCCATGGAAACACATTTCATGAAGCTTCCGACAAACAGTTATTGTACTGACTTGGCTTCCAGAGGTAGTTTGGAACTCGGTAGTGAGTGTTGCAAGAGGACCAAAAAATGTATGCGCTACGCGCTTCAGCACTCGGCGGTCCCGTTCTGTAAGCTTGATTGGCCTACCACTTCATGGCTTAGACGTTGTTGCTCCTACATGTTTCCACTTTACATTAACAGCACTTAAAGTTGACTGGGCCGCACTAGCAGGGCAGATTTTTGACGAGCTGACTTGTTGGAAAGGTGGCATCCAATGACGGTGCCACATTGAAAGTCACTGAGCTCTTCAGTACGTGCCATTCTACTGACAATGTTTGTTTATGGAGATTGCATTGCTATGTGCTTGATGTATACACATGTCAACGGGTGTGACTGAAATAGCTGAATCCACTAATTTGAAGGGGTGTCCACATACTGTTGTATATATAGTGTATATGAAATGGGAATCAAAGCATCAGGGCATAATCATTGAACATGGAATGTGACTCCAAAGTATTTTTTATCAGACCCGTCACAGAGACCCAGATGTTTGTTACCAATCTCCGAATGCAGATTTTCTGTTTCACCATTGATTCCCGTGGCCGGTCCGTGTTAGGTCTGGAATTAATAAAGAACATCATGTGATCGAATGCCCAGTCACAAAAAAAATATGTTCAAGAGAAGGCATCATCTTCAAAGTTAGCTTTGAAATGTACACTATTATTCAATTTAGGAACAGTGTTTGTTGATACCCAATGTAATGCACCACTGATTGTCCCGAGCTATGAAATTCATTACAATAAAACATGAAGGAATTACTGCTTGACTTTCATCATTATATTCCTGGAGCAAAATAAAGGAGAACAATTATTTATTTTGGCGTAATTGATAATAAAAGTCGATCAGCCAGTTGTTATCGCATTAAATTTAGAGACATTGGGTACTACAGATGTAGGATCTTAATTTGATCACCCTGTTGCAGAATAATTGTATTGCAATGCAGGAAATGTACAACTTGTAGTGCATTCATGGGTTAAAAAGATTTCTGAAGTTTGTAATTTCCCTTACAGAAAATGTATCAACACCTACAGAAATGTGCATGAATTATAATCCACATAATAATTCACATTTCCTGTTGCTGCGGAATTATTTTCCTTCTACATTTACATTTACATTTAAGTCATTTAGCAGACGCTCTTCTAGATATTCTCCGCACAGTTCTGGCAGAAAATGAATACATTTGTTGGACAATCTATATTTCATAATCATGAAGAATACTTTGAGATAAACTTGTAAACTTAGCCCTCACTTCCTCTGCATTGGGCAGCATATAGCACAAGCAACATTGTTTATTTTTTATAACACGTTAAGACGTGCCTTACCACACATCACATGATCATTACCTCATAGACTGTAGTAATCTAGTACATCACATATTTTCTGAGTGTCAGATACCTCCCGAGTAGTCAGCATAAGTCCTGACATTCTCTCTCAGCCAGACATGATTTGTAAGTTAACAAGGCGTTTTGCAGGTTAATAATTCAGAGCTCTCCCAGCTGCCAAGGGCTGTAGTCTGAAGTGGACGTGTTTAACTATAATTGTGGGGACCAGAAGTCCCCACAAGAATAGTAAATTAACAACAATTTTATGAACTGTTAGTCCCCACAAGGTCAAATGCTATTTCAAGGGGGTTCAGGGTTAAGGTTAGAATTAGTGTTAGGGTTAGAATTAGGTTTAGGTTTAGAGCTAGGGTTCGTTTTAGGGTTAGGGTAAGGAGCTAGGGTTAGGTTTCAGGTTAAGGTGAGGTTTTTGGTTAAGGTTAGGGTTAAGGTTAGGGTTAGGGTAAGGTTGAATTTTTAAAATGGAACCTTTTTTTAACTAGGCAAGTCAGTTAAGAACAAATTCTTCTATACAATGACGGCCTACACCAGCCAAACCCAACTGGGCCAATTGTTCCCCGCGCTATGGGACTCCCAATCACAGTCAGTTGTGATACAGCCTGGTTAGGTAATGGGACTGAATTGTGTGTCCCCACAAGGTCAGTTATATAATACGTTTTTTTGCATGTGTGAACCGGTGCGTGTGTGTGCTTGTCTGTGTCTCTGCATGTGTGTTCAATTTCTAGGATCATGGGCGACATAGGAGAATATTGATGCCTCCCTACAACTAATTCACTTAAACACTGTAAACATACATACAAAAAAGTAAAAAACTATTCCCCCCCCAAAGAAAATCCTCCTGTGACGTCTAGGCAGCACTACATGGGCCTATGGGCCCTGGTCAAAATTATTACACTATATAGGGAATATGGTGCATTTGTGATCTTCTTCCCCAGAGAAGATGCTATGCACCCTGAGCCCTGAGGACACAATGCAGGGTGGGAAAAAGGGGGACAGAACAGAACATGGTTTAGATGTTCTCTGAGGTTTCTTAGAAACGCGATAGGGCTGGCAAACATGTGCCCAACAATCAAGTTCCCCCTCCTTACCCCACTTTCAAAGTAAAAAACTACTGGAGTGAACAAAGAGGATGAATTCCAGAGGAACATCATGTTTGCATGGGGAATGCTGAGTGGCACCAGCAGGCAGCCCTGGTCTGTGTCCCAAATGGTACCCTATTATATATGTAGTGCACTACTTTTGGTCAAATAAGTGCACTATATAGGGAATAGCGTGTCATTGGGATGCAGTCCTGCTCTTTCACAGGAGTTTGGAAAGAGTCAGTGACTATGTTCTCGAAAGATAAGGTTACTCATACATACAGGGCAAAATGGGTTGACGGCACGTAATCCATTAGAGCTTGTGCTGGTAATAACACTGTAGTACTACTGTACATAGGGCATTCAATCAAAGAACACCATTAATGGCCCCAGCTATGCCCTGGTTCACACTGTGGGTTAATGTTATAACATAACAGCACGCAATAAAGAATCGCTGTGTGATCATTTCTCGGCGTACTCTATAACACTAAACAAATGAATCACTTAAAAAGCTTTAATCTCTAGATAATTACCACTACAGTAATAGCACCCCATGGTGGGAGAATGTCAAATGGTGCCGGAAATGGAGGACTGTGTGATAGTGTGTGTTTATTTGTATGTGTGTGCTTGTGTGTGTGCTTGTGTGTGTGCGTGTGTGTGTGCTTGTGTGTGTCTGTGTCTGTGTCTGTGCGTGTGTGTGTGCATGCGTGTGTGTGTGTGTGTGTGTGGGTGTAAAGCTGAGTGTGTGTGTGTGTGTGTGTGTGTGTGTGTGTGTGTGTGTGTGTGTGTGTGTGTGTGTGTGTGTGTGTGTGTGTGTGTGTGTGTGTGTGTGTGTGTGTGTGTGTGTGTGTGTGTGTGTGTGTGTGTGTGTGTGTGTGTGTGTGTGTGTGTGTGTGTGTAAAGCTGAGTGTGTGTGTGTGTGTATGTAAAGCTGAGTGTGTGTGTGTATTTCTTTTAGCCCCATTTGAGAAATTAAGACTGATAATAGGGACTTTCATTCAAGTTTGGACGACACCACACCTCTCCGGTTGTTGATAATCTGCATTTCTCTAATACAATATATTACCCTGTAGAAGCTCTAAGTACTGAGTACTTATTATGAATTCATTAAAGGCCAATGCCACCGTTTTTATATCGATATCAAATAATTTCTCGCCAACAATTAAGATTTCCATTAAAACGGCCAGAAATACATTTTTAGCAAAAAACTATTTCTCAAGCAAGAATTTTGCTAGGACTGTCTGGGAGTGGTCTGAGTGGGGAGGGGAAAACTGAGAACTAGCTGTTATTGGAAGAGAAGCTTGGAACTCTCTTTGTTATTGCTCTATTAACCAATTAACCTCATGGTGATATCACCATCGAAAGTCGAAACTCCCGTCCGTGCAAATCTGCAAATTAGAAGTTCCTGTGTAGATTGTATTTTCAACCAGCAACAATCAGGAAATTACAATTATCCGACTTTTTCACACTTTTACAGTGCTAGTCTCATTAGTTGTTGTACAATATGATATAAAACACAGGAAAAACATAAGTTTGGCTGCACTGGGCCTTTAATGGCTAAGAGCGATTTAGTCCGCCTACATTCATTATTGAACTTTTAATTCAGGCACATTAGGGGATAAGATAAACAACAACTTCATATTATGTGACAGTTTCATATCTGTATTTTTTGATGTGATGTTTGATGGTTTCGTAACACTTTTACTTTTAAAGACATTCTATGTGCAACTAGTAACAAGTATCTCAATCATAAAGTTTTGCGGCCGGTCTTTGTTCAATCCCCTCGTAAATAGCCATGTGTAAGAGCAGCAATTACATTGGTGATTGCACAGTGCTCAGTCTCGCTAATGGTCCCGTCAGATGCTGATGCTCATTTTAATTGTTCAAAAGCAATTAAACACAGAGATTTACATCAAGAGGTTTACCATAAACTATAACACAGGGGTTTCGGCTTGTTTCCTTGCACGTCATTAAATTGATATTTAGTGTGACTCAGTTTTTTTTATTATCCATGTCCTTTTGTTATTGTCCAATCCATCTGAGGTTGAGTCACTTTTTGAATATGTCATATCCTATAGCACCTTTCTTGGACTTTTATGATGGCTGCTTACTGCTTGGACGCCTACCGTAGACAGTCATCATTTAAACATATACAGTGGGGAGAACAAGTATTTGATACACTGCCGATTTTGCAGGTTTTCCTACTTACAAAGCATGTAGAGGTCTGTAATTTTTATCATAGGTACACTTCAACTGTGAGAGACGGAATCTAAAACAAAAATCCAGAAAATCACATTGTATGATTTTTAAGTAATTAATTTGCATTTTATTGCATGACATAAGTATTTGATCACCTACCAACCAGTAAGAATTCCGGCTCTCACAGACCTGTTCGTTTTTCTTTAAGAAGCCCTCCTGTTCTCCACTCATTACCTGTATTAACTGCACCTGTTTGAACTCGTTACCTGTATAAAAGACACCTGTCCACACACTCAATCAAACAGACTCCAACCTCTCCACAATGGCCAAGACCAGAGAGCTGTGTAAGGACATCAGGGATCAAATTGTAGACCTGCACAAGGCTGGGATGGGCTACAGGACAATAGGCAAGCAGCTTGGTGAGAAGGCAACAACTGTTGGCGCAATTATTAGAAAATGGAAGAAGTTCAAGATGACGGTCAATCACCCTCGGTCTGGGGCTCCATGCAAGATCTCACCTCGTGGGGCATCAATGATCATGAGGAAGGTGAGGGATCAGCCCAGAACTACACGGCAGGACCTGGTCAATGACCTGAAGAGAGCTGGGACCACAGTCTCAAAGAAAACCAATAGTAACACACTACGCCGTCATGGATTAAAATCCTGCAGTGCACGCAAGGTCCCTCTGCTCAAGCCAGCGCATGTCCAGGACCGTCTGAAGTTTGCCAATGACCATCTGGATTATCCAGAGGAGGAATGGGAGAAGGTCATGTGGTCTGATGAGACAAAAATTGAGTTTTTTGGTCTAAACTCCACTCGCCGTGTTTGGAGGAAGAAGAAGGATGAGTACAACCCCAAGAACACCATCCCAACCGTGAAGCATGGAGGTGGAAACATCATTCTTTGGGGATGCTTTTCTGCAAAGGGGACAGGACGACTGCACCGTATTGAGGGGAGGATGGATGGGGCCATGTATCGCGAGATCTTGGCCAACAACCTCCTTCCCTAAGTAAGAG